>NC_061511.1:46669198-46752168 GCF_022539505.1 Lolium rigidum
CTTGGATTTCGTGTTTGCGGTAGGAAAATTTTTGTTTTCTATGCAACGTTATCCTACAGTCCCTCTCAAGCAACCCTGCAATCACGATACAAGAAGTCTCTTGTGTCCCCAACACACCTAATACACTTGTCAGATGTATAGGTGCACTAGTTCGGCGAAGATAGTGAAATACAAGTGGTATGGATGAATATGAGCAGTAGTAACGGCGCGAGAAAAGTGCTTGCTGGCGTGCAGTTGATGGTAGTAATATTGCAGGAAGTAAAGATGCAGTAAAACAGTAAACAAGCGATGATTGCAGTATTTGGAAACAAGGCCTAGGGATCATACTTTCACTAGTGGACACTCTCAACATTGATCACATAAATAAATAAGTTCTCTTCCTTTGTGCTACATATACTCTTGTTTGATAATGAACACCATTCGTTGTTTAGGGCTACAAGAGCACCTCAATGCCGGAGTTAACAAGCTCCACAACATTCGGCATTCATATTTAAGTAACCTTTAGAGCATAATAGATCTTTGCAATTTAAACCGAGTACTAACATAGCATACACACTCGTCACCTTTACACTATGAAGGGGGAATAAATCACATCAATACTATCATAGTAATAATTAACTCCACAACCTACAAGAGATTATGATCATAACCTACGCCAAGTACTACACGATGCACACACTGTCACCATTACACCGTGAAGGAGGAATAGAATACTTTAATAACATCACAAGAGTAGCACATAGACTAATAGTGATACAAAGCTCATCATATGGATCTCAATCATGCAAAGCAATTCATGAGATCATTGTATTGGGGTACAGAGAGAGAGATTAACCACATAGCTACCGGTACAGCCCTTAGCCTCGATGGAGAACTACTCCCTCCTCATGGGAGACAACAGCGTTGATGAAGATGGCGGTGGTGTTGATGGAGAAGCCTTCCGGGGGCACTTCCCCGTCCCGGCGGCGTGCCGGAACGGAGACTCCTGTCCCCCAGATCTTGGCTTCGCGATGGCGGCGGCTCTGGAAGGTTTCTCGTACCGTGGCTTTTTCGTATCGAAGATTTAGGTCAGGGACCCTTAAATAGGCGAAGAGGCGGAGTCGGAGGGCTGACGAGGTGGTGACACAGTAGGGGGGCGCGGCCCTGGCCCTGGCCGCGCCACCCTGGCGTGTGGTGGCCCAGTGGCCCCCCTCTGCTGGCTCTCGGGTGTTCTGGAAGCTTCGTGGAAAAATAGGATGTTGGGCATTGATTTCTTCCAATTCCGAGAATATTTCCTTACTAGGATTTCTGAAACCAAAAACAGCAGAAAACAGGAACTGGCACTTCGGCATCTCGTCAATAGGTTAGTTCCGGAAAACGCATAAATATGACATAAAGTGTGTACAAAACATGTAGGTATTGTCATAAAACAAGCATGGAACATAAGAAATTATAGATACGTTTGAGACGTATCAGGGTACATTGCCCCTATGTGTGGTTTTGGTAATTAATGACAACCTCTATGGACTAATGTTTTCATTGAGTTTATATGAAGGAATATCCCATAGGTACTACTTGTATTCCATATGTTGGATTCAAGTATGTTTTCCATGAAGATTAAGATATACCTTGTGTATTGGCATCAAGATCACCAATTTGAAGATATATATGTGATATGATCAAGAAGAAGAAATGAAGATGGAGTTCTTACGTGGAACTCAATATTAGCCATGCTCTAGCTTATGTGATAAGCAATGAATGATCAAGATCTTGAGTGCTTGATTCCAAGTGAAGAATTCAAGTTATGGCTCTAAGTCGGTGTCATGATAGTCTCATAAGTTGAGCTATGGGTAACTAAGATTTAGAGCATGCAAACAAATGAAGAATTCTATATGCACCTCAAGATAGTATGATAGAGCATGAGAAGATACAAGGTTGACCAATACAAAGAGTGAAGAACAGATTCAAGATTGGTCAACACATGAAGCATGAAGAATATGCCACATGAAGTCATGTGGTATGGTAAGCCTTGTCAATTATGCTTTATGAACTAACCCATCATATATGTGCCCTTGTGTTGTCTATGTGGGTTAGGTATCTTTCCATGGGCATGCATCCAAAGTGAGATTTAATATAGCCCATGAGAGGATGACATCAAGTGGTGATCGTCATCAAGGTTGAGTTGGGCAAGTTCAACTTGAGCATCTCAAGAGGATCATATACTTGAAGCTTGCCGTCCATTTGGTGATAATGGACATGTGAAGATATGCATCAATGGAGCTTTCCCATCATGGTGTATGGGGGAGCATTTGTGAGTCTTCACGAAGTAACAATAATCAAGTGAGGCATTCTGGCTTGAGTGGAGCTTGAAGATTTATTGATGAGGACATCCTAACTACACTACTACCTCCGTCATTACAAGATGAAGACAATGCTGCTGTGAAGCTCAAGTCCAATGAAGTCAGGATTGGACCAATGACACGAGCTCATGCGAAGCTACTCAAACAACAGGTGAACTTGTTCCTAAGTGATACTTTGATCGATGAGACCTTTATACTGCCTAAGTCCTATTACTTATGTATGATCAGGTATGAGGAGGGAGCAAGCATCGCACGAGGAGGAGAGGAGCAGCAGGACAAGAAGTTGGACGTGAAGCTGGACATGGAGCTGGCCATGAAGCTGGACAAGAAGACATCCCATGGACGCGCGAGGGAGGAGAGGGAGGCATGCGCAAGGGGAGAAGAAGAAGTCTAGGTCGGCGCCAGGCCCGGTCAGACCGGCCGCCACGCCCGGTTCCAGGCCCGGTCCAACCGGGCGCCAGACTGGCGCCGACCGGACGCCACGCTTGTGCCAACCGGGCACTATCCATTAAGCTTGGACGCCTAGCCCGGTTCCCACCCGACGCCAGACCCGGTTGAAACCGGATGGCCTGGTCCCAGGCCCGGTCGACCAGCCGTATGACCGGCCGACTCCGAGTCTGTCTCGACCAGATCCAATCTGGGTCGGTTTTCTATGTATCTTTTTGACCCGAGGTCGTCCTGAACCCCTATATAAGTACCCAGGACGCCCCCAAATTAGTTTGAGACCAGATTTAAGATAAACCCTAGTTCATAGTTGATTGCTTTGCAACTCTATTGAATCCCTACACCATATTGCCTTGATTTGGTGTAAACTCTGAAAGTCTTGTGTGATCTGCTGTTCCATTGGGAATTAGACGGTTGCAACTTACCGCTTCGTGGTCGGCGGCTACGTGCGCAAGTGTGTGGAGTTGCGAATATCTTGCAGGGTTGAGAGCTGTTGCATTGGCGACAGGGACCAATCGAGAGATCTCGTTGCGTCATACAAGTTATCATCCACTTCATCATCAAGTTATATCCGCTGTGTTCATCCCATGATCATCATCACCTGACAAGGGATTAACTTGCCAATGCCTACAAGTTGTAGATTAGGGTTTTGTTGGAAGTAGAGGGCAAGTAGATCTCGAGGGTTTCAGCCGGAAAAGTACTCGACTGCTTATGAAAACTAGGGTTGTGTTGACAATGAATCGATCCTCTCTTTGTCTCTCGACTGCCCCTTATATAGGAGGCGGAGCCGAGGGATTCGTATTACACAAGTTTACAGATTCTGGGAGACTCTCTGAGTTCAACCCGTAAAGTTACAAATCTCTGTATTCCTAATACAACTCTATCTTTCCTTAACAACTAATTGGGCTTCGAACTTCATATTCTTCGACTCGTGGGCCTTCGATGAAACCCGTGTACCATCTTCGGCAGGCCCATCGGGGATGCCTATGTCAGTAGCCCCCGAGATTTTGCTTGAATCGGAGAATCAGGGAAAATCTCCAACTTTACAATTATCATACAACTTCTTCGAGTTAACACATATCTTTAATAAAGCCGTCGCATATTGTACAGGGATAATGGTAATTGGGGCTAGTTCATTTGACGGATCAGGTACTAGTTAACTGCTCTTGTGGCAATCCGCAAAAACCTACTTCAAGATCACGTCCCTAGACATGATCTCGGGATACTGGCGTAACTCAACATGTGCCGCTTAAGGTCTTACCATATGCCGAGTCCCAGTCATGTTTTATCGGGTACCTAACGCGTCCGTTAGGATTTTTCTTCGTATCTGTTGATATGGAAAAAAGTAGCAAACCGCCGCCAGAGACGGTGCCACGCCGCACAGGACGGATCCGGGGACTTACCTTCGCAAAGTTTTGCGGCATTCAGAGATTATTCGCGACTGAGGCGCTCTGAGAATGTATTGTCGAGTGCCTTTTTTGGCTAATGGAATAGCACATTTGTTCGAGTCAACGGATGACTTGTATATTTTTATCTTGTCTTCCCGATGGGAGTATATGAAGAGTTATTTGTATAACTCAAAATATACTCATCATGCTGCTTCTAAATTCTTCGGGCACGCGAACAGCGTTCCCGATGGGAGTAGCCCCCGAGGCCACAGCCAAGTGCTTGTACTTGGTTGTAGGCTCACCGTTTTAACATCTTTATTGCTATATAATCTCCTTCTCGAATTTTTCCACCTTTATCGGGTGCGCGACCAGCGCTCCCGATGGGGGTAGCCCCCGAGGCTACAGTCGAGTATTTATACTTGGCTGTAGGCTCAACTTGCATTATTGAAGAACTCTATATTTTACCGTTCATGTGTATCTCTTATCAGAAGTATAAACAATGCTTCTGATAAGAGTAGCCCCCGAGCATATGAACAAATGCTTGTATTTGATCATAGGCTCTCACCTTCTTTTTTTATGCTGCCTGAAATCTCCTTCTCGACATTCTTGATAAAATTCTTTATGAAGTAGCCCCCGAGCATTTGAGCAAAAACTTGTGTTTGATCAAAAGCTCTCGAGGTTTCTACTATTCCATTGCTGTCGCCAATCTTCATATACCGCAGCCGAGATTTTCCCGTTATAAAGTGACATCAGTGCTGACGATAGCCACGACCACTTGATAACCCACAAGTATAGGGGATCGCAACAGTCTTCGAGGGAATTAAAACCCAAATTTATTGATTCGACACAAGGGGAGGTAAAGAATACTTATAAGCCTTAACAACTGAGTTGTCAATTCAGCTGCACCTGGAAAAGCACTAGTAACAGGGGTGATGTGAAAGCAGCAGTAATATGAGAGCAGTAGTAACAGTAACACAGCAGCAGTAGCAGTAATATGAGAGCAATGGCACCAGAAAATAGTTGATACTACTTCTAATGACATGTAGGAACGAATATATGATGATGAAAGATGGATCGGGGTTCCCACCTATCTACACTAGTGGTAACTCTCCAATAACAAGTGTTGGGTGAACAAATTACAGTTGGGCAATTGATAGGATTGAAATAGCATTAAGACAGAACATCAAGATTATTAATCATGTAGGCATGTTTTCCATATATAGTCATACGTGCTCGCAATGAGAAACTTGCATAACATCTTTTGTCCTACCAGCCGGTGGCAGCCGGGCCTCTAGGGAATCTACTGGAAATTAAGGTACTCCTTTTAATAGAGCACCGGAGCAAAGCATTAACACCTCGTGAAAACATGTGATCCTCATATCTAAGCCTTCCCCTCCAGTTATCCCAGTTGCTGTCACTCTGGGGACTCGGGTTCCGGACATAGACATGTGCAAACAACTTGTAGATACAATCTAAGCAATAAGTATAGAGCTTAAATCTAAGATCATGCCACTCGGGCCCTAATGACAAGCATTAAACACAACAAGATTGCAGCAACAATAACTTCACAAACTTTATAGATAGACTAATCATAATGTAACAATCCATCGGATCCCAACAAACACAACACCGATTACATCGAGATGAATCTCAATCATGTAAGGCAGCTCATGAGATCATTGTATTGAAGTACATGGGAGAGAGAGTACCAACTAGCTACAGCTAGAACCCGTAGTCCATAGGGGAACTACTCACGGAGCATGATGGAGGCGGTGGCGTCGATGGAGATGGCTTCCGGGGGTACTTCCCCGTCCCGGCGGTGTGCCAGAACAGAGATTCTGTCCCCCGAATTGGAGTTTCGCGATGGCGGTGGCGCCCCTGGAGTCTTTCTGGAGTTTCGTCAATTGGTATCGCGTTTTTAGGTCAGGACGGCTTAAATAGGCGAAGAGGCGGAGTCGGAAGGGCCACGGGGGTCCCACACAATAGGGGGACGCGCCCCCCCCTCTGGCCGCGCCGCCACCATGTGTGGAGGTCCTGGGCCTCCCCTCTGGTCCCTCCTTCGGTGTCCTGGTCCATCTCGGTGAATTATGATGTTTGGTCTTCGTTTCGTCGAATTCCGAGAATATTGCCCGAACAGCCTTTCCGGAACCAAAAACAGCAGAAAACAGAGACCGGCACTTCGGCATCTTGTTAATAGGTTAGTTCCGGAAAATGCATGAAATCATTATAAAGTGCGAGCAAAACATGTAGGTATTGTCATAAAACAAGCATGGAACATCAGAAATTATAGATACGTTGGAGACGTATCAAGCATCCCCAAGCTTAGTTCCTGCTCGCCCTCGAGTAGGTAAACGATAAAAAGAATAATTTCTGTAGTGACATGCTACTTACATAATCTTGATCATACTATTATAAAGCATATGAGATGAATGCGAGTGACTCAAGGCAATGATCTATAGTTGCTAACAAATAGATAACATATAGCAAAACTTTTCATGAATAGTACTTTCAAGACAAGCATCAAAAGTCTTGCATAAGAGTTAACTCATAAAGCAATAAATTCAAAGTAAAGGCATTGAAGCAACACAGAGAAAGATTTAAGTTTCAGCAGTTGCTTTCAACTTTCAACATGCATATCTCATGGATAATTGTCAACACAAAGTAATATAATGAATGCAAATAAGCAGGTATGTAAGAATCAATGCACAGTTGACACAAGTGTTTGCTTCTAACATGGAAAGAAGTAGGTAAACTGACTTAACATAAAGTAAAAGAAAGGCCCTTCGCAGAGGGAAGCAGGGATTAAATCATGTGCTAGAGCTTTTTAAGTTTTGAAATCGTATAGAGAGCATAAAAGTAAAGTTTTGAGAGGTGTTTGTTGTTGTCAACGAATGGTAGTGGGCACTCTAACTACCTCATCAACCAGACTTTCAAGAGCGGCTCCCATGAAGGACGTTATCTCTACCAGCAAGGTAGATCATCCCTCTTCTCTTTTGTTTACACATGTACTTTAGTTTCATTATTTATGGATGACACTCCTCCCAACCTTTTGCTTACACAAGCCATGGCTAACCGAATCCTCGGGTGCCTTCCAACATTCACATACCATGGAGGAGTGTCTATTTGCAAAATTAAGTTGCTTACTGATAGATCAGGGCAAAACACGTGAAGAGAATTATTAATGCAAGTTGTAATTAATTGGGGCTGGGAACCCCATTGCCAGCTCTTTTTGCAAAATTATTGGATAAGCGGATGAAGCCACTAGTCCATTGTGAAAGTCTATCAAAAGTAAATGACAAGATCGAAAGATAAAACACCACATACTTCCTCATGAGCTATAAAACATTGACACAAATAAGAGATAATAGCTTTTGAATTGTTTAAAGGTAGCACATGAAGTATTTGCTTGGAATGGCAGGAAATACCACATAGTAGGTAGATATGGTGGACACAAATGGCATAGGTTTTGGCTCAAGGTTTTGGATGCACGAGAAGCATTTCCTCTCAGTACAAGGCTTTGGCTTGCAAGGTTGTTTGAAGCAAACACAAGTATAAACCGGTACAGCAAAACTTACATAAGAACATATTGCAAGCATTATAAAACTCTACATTGTCTTCCTTGTTGCTCAAACACTTTTACGAGAAAATATCTAGACCTTAAAGAGACCAATCATGCAAACCAAATTTCAACAAGCTCTACGGTAGTTCTCCACTAATAGGTTTAAACTACATGATGCAAGAGCTTAAACATGATCTACTTGAGAGCTCAAAACAATTGCCAAGTATCAAATTATTCAAGGTAATATGAAGCATTTTCTGTTTCCAACCAAATAACAATGAGTGCAATAGCTTCCAACTTTTGTCATTGAACATTAAAAGTAAGAGCGAAGAACACGAGTGTTCATATGAAAAAGTGGAGCATGTCTCTCTCCCACACAAGGATTGCTAGGATCCGATCTTATTCAAACAAAAACAAAACAAAAATAAACACACAGACGCTCCAAGTAAAGCACATAAGATGTGACCGAATAAAAATATAGTTTCACTAGAAGAAACCTGATAAGTTGATGAAGAAGGGGATGCCTTGGGCAACCCCAAGCTTAGACGCTTGAGTCTTCTTGAAATATGCAGGGATGAACCACGGGGGCATCCCCAAGCTTAGACTTTTCGCTCTTCTTGATCATATATCATCCTCCTCTCTTGACCCTTGAAAACTTCCTTCACACCAAACTTCTCATAAACTTCATTAGAGGGGTTAGTACTCAAAAAACTTTAATCCACTTTAGCCCTGTAGTGACACATTGCAAGAACTCAATAAAACATTAGCTACAGCTCTCCACGTCTAGAAAGCCTCACTTAAAGTCCACAAGAGACAATGCAAAAAACAGAGACAGAATCTATCAAAACAGAACAGCCGATAAACACGAATTTTTAAAAGGTACTTCCATTGCTCAAATCAGAAAACTCAAAACTAATGAAAGTTGCGTACATATCTGAGGAACACACACGTAAATTGGCAGATTTTTCTGAGTTACTACAGAGAGCCCTGCCCAAATTCGTGACAGATAGAAATCTGTTTCTGCGCAGAAATCCAAATCTAACATCAACCTTCTATTAGAGACTTCACTTGGCACAACATTGCAATAAAATAAAGATAAGGAGAGGTTTCTACAGTAGTAACAACTTCCAAGACACAACAACACAGTAGCAAAATAAAGACATGGGTTATCTCCCAAGAAGTGCTTTCTTTATAGCCATTAAGATGGGCTCAGCAATTTTAATGATGCACTCGCAAGAAATAAGAGTTGAAGCAAAAGAGAGCATCAAGAAGCAAGTATGAAACAAACTTAAGTCTAACCCGCTTCCTATGCATAGGAATCTTGTACACAAATAAATTCATGAAGAACAAAATGACAAGCATAAGAAGATAAAACAAGAGCAACTTCAAAATTTTCAGCATATAGAGAGGTGTTTTAGTACCATGCAAATTTCTACAATCATATTTTCCTCTCTCATAATAATTTTCAGTAGCTTCATGGATAAACTCAACAATATAACTATCACATAAAGCATGCTTTTCATGATCTACAAACACATAATTTTTATCAAGCTCAAAAATAGTGGGATTAAAACTTTCAAACCCACTTTTATCAATAATATAACAAGATGATTGATCAATCTCAAAAGATATGGGACTCATAGATAAAGTCAAGACCTCTCCAATCCCATTTTCATTAGTAGTACAATTAATATTATCAAGTAACATAGGACCATCATCTAGAGATTTATCATAAACATTTGCTAAGCAAAACTCTTTAGTACCATGCATTTCGACATCAGGCACAAACAAAGCATTATCATAAAATTTATCAAAGTAGCATGGATTATCATAGATAACAGTAGCATAATTATTCTCACAAGTTTTACTCATAGGGAATATTTCAAGAGAATCCATAGGAACATAACATTCATCCTCCTTTGGTAAGCATGGAGGACAATCAAATAGTGTAAGAGATAAAGAGTTACTCTCATTAGAAGGTTGGCATGGGTAGCTAATCCATTCTTCCTCCTTTTGTTCATCACTCTCCTCTTCTTTTTCATCCAATGAGCTTTCAGGTTCATCAATTTCCTCCTCTTTTTCATCCAACGAGCTTTCAGGTTCATCAATTTCTTCTTCCACAGGTTCCTGCAAATTGTGAGTGCATTCTTGTGCATTAATGAGTCTCTCTTTATAATCAATGATATAAGGATTATCGCTGTAACTTTCTATGCAAAAATTAAGGATAGAAGAGACATAATCTTTAAGGTCCTTACAAACAACACAAGTTTCATAATTTTTAGCCATGAAGGATTCTATCTCAGAAGCTCCCATAAACAAAACAAATTGTTCTACTTCTTCGAACCCAAAATGAATATAGCTATTCCAATTATAGTTCTTAATTAAAACTTCCTCACTAAAGCCACATTGAAATTTAAGATGTTTAGTATCCTGTTTAGAGCAACAGTTTATATCATGGCGTTTAAGCAAGATTTTAGCAATTGTATTCAATTTTTCTATCACAGCACTCATAACTTTTCCCGTTCTTGATTCTCTATAATTATTATATAATTCTATAAGCTCCAAATAGGTTGTGGGTTCTTCCATAACAACAGTTTTAGATTTTTCGATTTTTCAAATTTTTATGGATTTTTGGGTATATGAGAAAAGTAAAACAAAACAAAAACAAACTAAACAAAAGTAAACTAGGCAAAATAATACTAGACAGAAATAAACTAAGCAAAACAAAATAAAATAAAAACAGAGAGAGAGAGAGGTAGAGTGTACTCCCCAGGTGAACTTATGAGTAGAGCTATGCCTCCCCGGCAACGGCGCCAGAAAATAGTCTTGATAACCCACAAGTATAGGGGATCGCAACAGTCTTCGAGGGAAGTAAAACCCAAATTTATTGATTCGACACAAGGGAGGTAAAGAATACTTATAAGCCTTAACAACCGAGTTGTCAATTCAGCTGCACCTGGAAAAGCACTAGTAACAGGGGTGATGTGAAAGCGACGAGTAATATGAGAGCAAAGTAGTAACATGATAACACAGCAGCGAGTAGCAGTAATATGAGAGCAATGGCACCGTAAAATAGTTGATACTACTTCTAATGACATGTAGGAACGAATATATGATGATGAAAGATGGACCGGGGTTCCCAGCCTATCTACACTAGTGGTAACTCTCCAATAACAAGTGTTGGGTGAACAAATTACAGTTGGGCAATTGATAGGATTGAAATAGCATTAAGACAGAACATCAAGATTATTAATCATGTAGGCATGTTTTCCATATATAGTCATACGTGCTCGCAATGAGAAACTTGCATAACATCTTTTGTCCTACCAGTACGGTGGCAGCCGGGCCTCTAGGGAATCTATCGGAAATTAAGGTACTCCTTTTAATAGAGCACCGGAGAAAAGCATTAACACTCCGTGAAAACATGTGATCCTCATATCTAAGCCTTCCCTCCAGCTTATTCCAGCTTGTTGTCACTCCGGGGCCTCGGGTTCCGGACATAGACATGTGCAAACAACTTGTAGATACAATCTAAGCAATAAGTATAGAGCTTAAATCTAAGATCATGCCACTCGGGCCCTAGTGACAAGCATTAAACACAACAAGATTGCAAGCAACAATAACTTCACAAACTTTATAGATAGACTAATCATAATGTAACAATCCATCGGATCCCAACAAACACAACACCGATTATATCAGATGAATCTCAATCATGTAAGGCAGCTCATGAGATCATTGTATTGAAGTACATGGGAGAGAGAGTACCAACTAGCTACAGCTAGAACCCGTAGTCCATAGGGGAACTACTCACGGAGCATGATGGAGGTGGTGGCGTCGATGGAGATGGCTTCCGGGGGTACTTCCCCGTCCCGGCGGCGTGCCGGAACAGAGATTCTGTCCCCCGAATTGGAGTTTCGCGATGGCGGCGGCGCCCCTGGAGTCTTTCTGGAGTTTTGTCAATTGGTATCACGTTTTTAGGTCAGGACGGCTTAAATAGGCGAAGAGGCGGAGCCGGAAGTGCCACGGGGGTCCCACACAATAGGGGGCGCCCCTGTTGGAGATATGCCCAAGAGGCAATAATAAAAGTGGTTATTATATATCTTTATGTTTATGATAAAAGTTTATATTTCATGCTATAATTGTATTAACCGAAACATTGATACATGTGTGTTATGTAAACAACAATGAGTCCCTAGTAAGCCTCTTGTATAACTAGCTTGTTGATTAATAGATGATCATCGTTTCATGATCATGAACATTGGTTGTTATTAATAACAAGGTTATGTCATTATGTGAATGATATAATGGACACACCCAATTAAGCGTAGCATAAGATCACGTCATTAAGTTATTTGCTATAAGCTTTCGATACATAGTTACCTAGTCCTTTCGACCATGAGATCATGTAAATCACTTATACCGGAAAGGTACTTTGATTACATCAAACGCCACTCGCGTAAATGGGTGGTTATAAAGGTGGGATTAAGTATCCGGAAAGTATGAGTTGAGGCATATGGATCAACAAGTGGGATTTGTCCATCCCGATGACGGATAGATATACTCCGGGCCCTCTCGGTGGAATGTCGTCTAATAGCTTGCAAGCATATGAATGGTTCATAAGAGACCACATACCACGGTACGAGTAAAGAGTACTTGTCATGAGACGAGGTTGAACAAGGTATAGAGATACCGATGATCAAACCTCGGACAAGTAAAATATCGCGTGACAAAGGGAATCGGTATCGTATGTGAATGGTTCATTCGATCACTAAGTCATCGTTGAATATGTGGGAGCCATTATGGATCTCTAGATCCCGCTATTGGTTATTGCTCGGAGAGAAGTCTCAACCATGTCTGCATAGTTCACGAACCGTAGGGTGACACACTTAAGGTTTGATGTCGTTTAAGTAGATATGGAATATGGAATGGAGTTCGAAGTTTTGTTCGGAGTCTCGGATGGAATCCAGGACATCACGAGGAGTTCCGGAATGGTCCGGAGAATAAGATTCATATATAGGAAGTCATATTCCAAGTTTGGAAATGATCCGGTGCATTTATGGCAGGTTCTAGAAGGTTCTAGAAAAGTCCGGAAGAAAGGCACTATGGAAGGTGGAGTCCCGAAGGGACTCCACAAGCTTGGCCGGCCAAACCCTAAGGGAGGAGTCCCTGGTGGGCTCCACCTGAGGTGGCCGGCCACCTTCCCTCAAGGAAAGGTGGGAATCCCACCTAGAGTGGGACTCCCATCTTGAGTAGGTTTCCCACCAAAGGTAGGTTTTGGTGTTGGGGTCTTATTCGAAGACTTGGGATACAACTCTTGGGGCTTCCACCTATATAATGAGGGGCATAGGGGAGGGGCCGGCCACACCAAGCCACTCTTGGCCGCAGCCCCCAAGTGGCCGGCGCCCAAGCCCCCTCTCCCCAAACCCTAGCTACCTCTCCTCCACATACAACTCCCGCATACGCTTAGGCGAAGCCCTGCCGGAGTTCTCCACCACCACCGCCACCACGCCGTCGTGCTGCCGGGATTCCGAGGAGGATCTACTACTTCCGCTGCCCGCTGGAACGGGGAGAAGGACGTCGTCATCAACACCGAACGTGTGACCGAGTACGGAGGTGCTGCCCGATCGTGGCTCCGTGATCAAGATATTCTACGCGCTTTTGCAAGCGGCAAGTGATCGTCTACCGCAGCAATAAGAGCCTACTCTTATAGGCTTTGGAAATCTTCAAGGGTGAGTCTTGATCATCCCCTCGTTGCTACCGTTTTCTAGATTGCATCTTGGCTTGGATTGCGTTCTCGCGGTAGGAAATTTTTTGTTTTCTATGCTACATTATCCCTACAGTGGTATCAGAGCCGTGTCTATGCATAGATGGTTGCACGAGTAGAACACAATTGTTTGTGGGCGTTGATGCTTTGTTTTCTTTAGTTTGAGTACTTTGCATCTTTGTGGCATGGTGGGATGAAGCGGCTCGGGCTAACTTTACATGACCGCGTTCATGAGACTTGCTCCACGTTCGACATGCAACTTGTATTGCATAAGTGGCTTTGCGGGTGTCTGTCTCTCCCACCATAGTGAAGATTCAATTTACTCTTTCTATTGACAACACTAGTATCACCGTTGTGGTTCATGTTCGTAGGTAGATTAGATCTTACTCGAAAACCCTAAACCACGTAAAATATGCAAACCAAATTAGAGACGTCTAACTTGTTTTTGCAGGGTTTGGTGATGTGATATGGCCATAATGTGATGATGAATATGTATGAGATGATCATTATTGTATTGTGGCAACCGGCAGGAGCCTTATGGTTGTCTTTAAATTTCATGTTGAGTAGTATTTCAAAGTAGTTGTAATAGTTGCTACATGAGGTGAACAATCATGAAGACGGCGCCATGGACCTTGACGCTACGCCAACGATGATGGAGATCATGCCCGTTGATGATGGAGATCATGTCCGTGCTTTGGAGATGAAGATCGAAGGCGCAAAGACTAAAGGGCCATATCATATCACATATGAATTGCATGTGATGTTAATCCTTTATGCATCTTATTTTGCTTAGATCGCGACGGTAGCATTATAAGATGATCCCTCACATTAATATCAAGATAATAAAGTGTTCTCCCCTTATATGCACCGTTGCCAAAGTTCGTCGTTTCAAAGCATCTCGTGATGATCGGATGTGATAGATTCAACGTTCATATACAACGGGTGTAAGCCATGTTGCACACGCGGAATACTTGGGTTTGCTTGACGAGCCTAGCATGTACGGACATGGCCTCGGGACAACGGAAACCGAAAGGTTGAACACGAGTCATATGGATGATATGATCAACATGTTGATGTTCACCATTGAAGCTACATCATCTCACGTGATGATCGGTTTTGGTATAGTGGATTTGGATCGTGTACCACTTAACAACTATGAGGGATGTTGTATTAAGTGGGAGTTCATTAGTAATTAGATTAAAACATGAACTAATTATCATAAACATAGTCTGAGTAGTATTTTGAATTAATTTTGTAGTATTGGCACCCGTTTTCTACCATGCGCTAGTATTGTTATTGAGATAGAAATACTGTTAAAATCTGACAAGAAACTTTACGGATTGGTACCGTATTGTTAAAGAATCAAGAATTGATTAAGTCCTATTGCAAACTTTTAGTAAACCTCACATTGTTGATTCAAAGAGCTATGGTTTCAATTAGTACCTAAAGTTATCTTTTCTCCGTGAAACTTGAAGTTCAAATCTGTTTGAAAAGTAAGGAGCTGAAAATTTAGTTTTCAGAAATAATCAAGGTATGAGATATATGTGATATCTAAGACCTTATTACAAGATGATAGAATATAAATTTGGTGAGACTACATAAACTCATAAGTTTTATGGGAATGTACGAAGGTTGAAGACGCCAGGGCGTCACAATCCTCCAACTATTGGGGCACTAATAATATTCGCATATCCATGAAGTTATCGTCCTTAGTATGCACCGTTGCTAAGACTCGTCGTTTCGAAGCATCACGTGATGATCGGGTGTGATAGATTCTACGTGTGCATACAACGGGTGCAAGCCAGATTTGCACATGCGAATACCAAGGTTAAAACTTTACGAGCCTAACATGTACAGACATGGTCTCGGAAAGTCGTCATGATATAATGGATAAAATTATGAGTGAAATTGTTCATCATATTACAAAGTTACTAATAGTGAAATCTGAAATACTTGTCATATGATGATCAACTTCAAAGTAAGAACCTCAAGGTTATTGGTATTTGACCAACAAACCTAGAAGTTATTGAAGGTGAAGTATTTTCTGAATAATGAGGAAAGCTAAAAGAGAAACTACAAAAGATATTTTGGCGAGAAAGAAAAAAAGACTAGAAAGTCTAGCTCGGGTGTATATACATGATATACATGTTATGGTTGTATTCCTAGTTTGGTCACACAATGAAATTCTTGGGTATTAGTACCATATTGGTTGGTATGAAATGTCATACAAAACAACGCAATACAAGAATACAATGGCCTAAGTGATCGACAAGGAATATGATAGGAATGCACTTACGGAACAAAAATAAAGTGTTATTATGTTCATCGTTGGCATCCTATCTAGCCCTTAGAATTTATAATAAAGAACTTAATAATTGTTATTTTGCTCTGGTCAAATGAAAACAATGAGTTGTTCAAATTATGACATTACTCCATGTACGATGGATAAGTTATTATAAATCTTAATGGTGAAACACACATACATAATACTGATGCTAAAATGCCATAAGGCAAATGATTTGAATTCCACTTATTTGTGGAACCGCAATTTAGGTCATATTAGAACGGAACGCATGAAGGAACTCCATGCAAATGGATTTTTGGAGTCATTCGATTTTTGAATCGTTTGGCGCTTGCAAATCTTTTCTAAAGAGAATGATTGAAATACTGTTCATAGGCCAAGAGTTGAACGGGCAACTAACTTAGTGGAAAAATACATGATGATGTATGTGGTTCACTGGGCATAGGTTGTGCGGGAGATTCTTCTACTTCATGAAAACTTCCAACAATGAATTGAGTATATATATGTGGATATATTCGATAAGGAAGAAGTTTGAAACATTTGAAAGGATTCAAATAAATTTCAGCATGAGGTGGAAATCATCGTAATAGAAAAGTCAAATATCTATGATTGGATCATAGTGGAAATATTTGAATTACGAGTTTTAGCGAACATCTAAGAGAGTTATGAAATTGTTCTACAACTCACGTTTCTTGGAGTATCATAGTGATGATGGAGTATCCGAGAGATGTATCCAAACCTTGTTGGGTCAATGATGAGATAAAATATTGATGCTATTATATTTTTGTGGATTATGCTTTAGTAACTACCGCTTTTACACTAAATAGAGCATCATCATGATCCGTTGAAATGACACCATACAAGTTATGGCATGGGTATGAACCCTAATAGTCCTTTCTTAAATTTTGGAATGCATAGCATAAAGTAAATAAGTTTACAACCAAAATCGGATGAATGTCTTTGTTGGTTATCCCACAGAATTGATTGGGAATTCTTTCCACTATGGAGACAAAGACAAAAATGTTTGTCGATGTTTCTTACTTATTTCCAAGAAATTGTTTTTAGCGAAGTATTTGAGTGGGAGGACAATAAAACTTGATAAGGTTTATGAACCTGAGCATAATGATCAGAGTAGCGCAGCATCGGAATTGGTTCCGGAAGCGGCCACGACAATCATGGCTCCCATGTCTACAAAATGTTATAGTCATGGAGATCGAAGTACTTATTGAACCTTGTAGGTATGGTTTACTTTGTGATCAAATAAATGATTTGTGAACAAAGGATTGTTTTTGAACAATGATAAACCAACTACATACAAAGAAGTTATGATGGGCCACGACTCCGTTAAAATGGCTATACGTCATGAAATCCAAGATAGATGAATACTTTTTGAAAGTAAACGGATCTATAAAATTGATGGACTTGGATGGAATATCCTTGAATAAGCTCGATTTGTCGAAAAGTTGTTTACGACAAAGTTCAAAGAGTTGACTACGATAAGATTAGATCTTCCGTAGCAATGCTTATAGTCTATGTGGATTATTCTAGTAATCGCTACATATTTCTTTCATGAGATATGATAGTAGGATGGCAAAATACATTACTTAGCAGAAGTATGTATTAAAGGTGTACTAGTAAAGGTGCCCGTGCTTTGCTACGGGCCATAATTCGAACATGTTAGAATTGAGTTAAATAATTACAAACATCATACACAAATTTCGTTATATGTATTCCTCAGAAACAACAATGTTTTCAGCCTACATGTAAGCCATTTTAAAAAATTGAAAATAATAATATTTGTAAATGGGTCTAGAAATATTTCTGGATTTTGATAATGATGTATTCTACCGACTTGCAAAATCTCAGCTCAAAACACATTGTATTTTGGGCAACAAAAAATAACAAAATCTGATAACATTTGAGGTTTTACTTTAGATTTTCACTTTTCTAAGAATATAAGGTGTTTCGAGTTGAAATTATGCATTGATGTTTTCTCTTTCTGGAGGAATATATGATTTTTAGACAACTTAAAGTATATAAAGTGATTTGGTATAAAATTTGTATGGACATGCAATAAAAAAAAGTAGATAAAAAGCCACAGAACATACCACACCACTTATTTTGATGGATCTCAATATATGTTTCCATTAATTAAATAAAATGATAGAGAAATTTAATGCAATGCATTGCCTCGAGCCTGATTGAGCCCATTGGCAAAACTCCTGCCGTGCATCTTTGCAGATGCTGACAGAAAAAGGCATTAGAAGAAACAAATATTGTATAACAATCTATAGCAGCAATCGCTCCAGATTAATCCCGGTGAGATGCTAGCTGGGTTAGCCGAACTGCATCAATGGTCCTTCTCCAATTCGAAGGTTCCTCGGGGAGTAGTAGTTGTTCATCAGCAAGTACACCCGTTTGTCCTCTTTCTTCAATCCGACCCTTTCTCTCTTCACTGAGACATTCTCTGTCTCATACCACTCGCTGACGGCGGGTGTGTCCTGCAACCTCGGCCTCCCTCGTCATTCTACCAAGGGCCGTCCCCACACTTCTTCTCTTTGTGTGATCTCAACTCTACCACGCACTGGTTGCACGAGAAGATAGCTGCGGCCGACGATCGAGAGCCCCACAATGTGTCGTGCCAGGAGTTTACTGATGGCTCTTGTTTGCTGGTTGGTGATTCGTGCTCGTCGGGAGCCTGTACCGCGCGCCGCCGAAAGGACGCGGCCGTCCTGCACCAAGCCACCAAGACACCTGGCCATCCTGCCCACCTCCATCGTAACCTCTTGTATCCCCTGCTCGCTTCTAATTATCTTTGGCTTGTGTTGAGCAATTCGTCATCCAAAATCAGGGGCAGGAGGCAAGGCATGATGGCCGCGAGATGCTCCTCGTCAGTGTGCTGCAAGTTTCTGCTGGGATCAGCCGGAATTTGCGGAAGCTGTGCCGCCAGACCTGAACCGGCCCTCCCTTTTCTGCGAGGCCTAGGACTACGGTGTGTCTCGACTCAGATCGTACCCCAAATACCATATACGGAAAGACCGAGCACATATATTGGAGAGACACGTGATGCATGGTTGCAAGCCAAATCCTAGCTAGATAGGGTTTTGTTTTGTTCGGATCGGATTCTGTTTGAGACGTATACGGATTGGACTTTGTTTGACAAGGAAATCTTTCTCGCGGAACCAATCTAGTGCGATGGCCAACCAACCATCACCAACCATCACGTCCTATTTCAAATTAATAGTAAAGATACAAGATACAACCAATTGTTTTGCTAGTCCGTGGAATACTAGATAGGTAAACGAACTTCAATTGGATGAAGTGAGTATCACGGAGTTGGAATCTTCACCGGATGAAATAGTCAAAGAGTTTTTGATTTCATCAGAAACGATGAAGAGGCTTGCATTTGCAAGAAATTAAGTGGGAGCGCTGAGACATATTTATAATACTTTATGTAGATACATATAGTTGGTTATAAATGATGTAATTATATACTTGATTATAAAAAGTTTCATTGAGAATTAACTTCAATGAAAGGATATGGACTGAAACATATTTAGTGTCAAGATCTATGAAGATAGATTGAAACACATAATAAGTTTAAGTCAAAGTACATAGAAAGGATATTGAAGTAGTTCAATATAGAAATATTAAGAAAATGTTCTTGTCATGTGAAGTTTTAACAAAACTTGAGTGTATCTGACACTCAATGAGTAAAAACACATGAGTAATTTAGATCACAATTAATATGTACACAATCAGATGTCCTGTGCTCTAAAATGTTAGGAGCATATACCAGAATGATTCATGTGATGATCATTGGACAAACAGTAAGAATATCCCTGTGTACTTTAGAAGAACCAAGGATATATAAATAGTTTTATATGGAGAAATGACAAACAAATTGCTGTAAGGTGTTGCACCGATATTGGTTTTGTCACATATAAAAATAAAATTTCAATCTCAAAATTAGGCTAAGTGTTGTTTAAAAGGTAGCACAATGCTAGATTTAGAAGAGTTCTAAATATTGTGACGGATTCTACAAATGAAGGCAGAATATGTCATTGTTTTGACAATGACTGAGGATGTTAAGTCAAGAGGTTCTTTGAGAACTTGGTGTAGTTCCGATAGTGTCAGAACTTTGAAGCTATATTGTGTATGACAATATTAGTGACATATTTCAGACCGCGGAATTAAGGTTCCACCAGAAGACCAAACATATTTAATGCCGACTCATTTGGAAAATGAGTGATGCGTGAAAACGCAAATGAATTGCAAAATACATACGTTTCTGAGGGTGTCAGAACCGTTGACTAAAGATCTCCCTAGGGCAAAGTATGACCAACACCAGAATGCCATGGGTGTTAAGTACCTTACAATGTAATCTAGATTATTGACTCTAGTGCAAGTGGGAGACTGTTGGAGATATGCCCAAGAGGCAATAATAAAAGTGGTTATTATATATCTTTATGTTTATGATAAAAGTGTATATATCATGCTATAATTGTATTAACCGAAACATTGATATATGTGTGTAATGTAAACAACAATGAGTCCCTAGTAAGCCTCTTGTATAACTAGCTTGTTGATTAATAGATGATCATCATTTCATGATCATGAACATTGGATGTTATTAATAACAAGGTTATGTCATTATGTGAATGATATAATGGACACACCCAATTAAGCGTAGCATAAAATCACGTCATTAAGTTATTTGCTATAAGCTTTCGATACATAGTTACCTAGTCCTTTCGACCATGAGATCATGTAAATCACTTATACCGGAAAGGTACTTTGATTACATCAAACGCCACTGCGTAAATGGGTGGTTATAAAGGTGGGATTAAGTATCCGGAAAGTATGAGTTGAGGCATATGGATCAACAGTGGGATTTGTCCATCCCGATGACGGATAGATATACTCTGGGCCCTCTCGGTGGAATGTCGTCTAATAGCTTGCAAGCATATGAATGGTTTATAAGAGACCACATACCACGGTACGAGTAAAGAGTACTTGTCATGAGACGAGGTTGAACAAGGTATAGAGATACCGATGATCAAACCTCGGACAAGTAAAATATCGCGTGACAAAGGGAATCGGTATCGTATGTGAATGGTTCATTCGATCACTAAGTCATCGTTGAATATGTGGGAGCCGTTATGGATCTCCAGATCCCGCTATTGGTTATTGGTTGGAGAGAAGTCTCAACCATGTCTGCATAGTTCACGAACCGTAGGGTGACACACTTAAGGTTTGATGTCGTTTAAGTAGATATGGAATATGGAATGGAGTTCGAAGTTTTGTTCGGAGTCTCGGATGGGATCCAGGACATCACGATGAGTTCCGGAATGGTCCGGAGAATAAGATTCATATATAGGAAGTCATATTCCAAGTTTGGAAATGATCCGGTGCATTTATGGCAGGTTCTAGAAGGTTCTAGAAAAGTCCGGAAGAAAGGCACTATGGGACTCCACAAGCTTGGCCGGCCAAACCCTAAGGGAGGAGTCCCAGGTGGGCTCCACCTGAGGTGGCCGGCCACCTTCCCTCAAGGAAAGGTGGGAATCCCACCTAGAGTGGGACTCCCATCTTGAGTAGGTTTCCCACCAAAGGTAGGTTTTGGTGTTGGGGTCTTATTCGAAGACTTGGGATACAACTCTTGGGGCTTCCACCTATATAATGAGGGGCATAGGGGAGGGGCCGGCCACACCAAGCCACTCTTGGCCGCAGCCCCCAAGTGGCCGGCGCCCAAGCCCCCTCTCCCCAAACCCTAGCTACCTCTCCTCCACATACAACTCCCGCATACGCTTAGGCGAAGCCCTGCCGGAGTTCTCCACCACCACCGCCACCACGCCGTCGTGCTGCCGGGATTCCGAGGAGGATCTACTACTTCGCTGCCCGCTGGAACGGGGAGAAGGACGTCGTCATCAACACCGAACGTGTGACCGAGTACGGAGGTGCTGCCCGATCGTGGCACCGTGATCAAGATCTTCTACGCGCTTTTGCAAGCGGCAAGTGATCGTCTACCGCAGCAATAAGAGCCTACTCTTATAGGCTTTGGAAATCTTCAAGGGTGAGTCTTGATCATCCCCTCGTTGCTACCGTTTTCTAGATTGCATCTTGGCTTGGATTGCGTTCTCGCGGTAGGAAATTTTTTATTTTCTATGCTACGTTATCCTACAGCCCCCCCTCTGGCCGCGCCGCCACTATGTGTGGAGGCCCTGGGCCTCCCCTCTGGTCCCTCCTTCGGTGTCCTGGTCCGTCTCGGTGAATTATGATGTTTGGTCTTCGTTTCGTCGAATTCCGAGAATATTGCACGAACAGCCTTTCTGGAACCAAAAACAGCAGAAAACAGGAACTGGCACTTCGGCATCTTGTTAATAGGTTAGTTCCGGAAAATGCATGAAATCATTATAAAGTGCAAGCAAAACATGTAGGTATTGTCATAAAACAAGCATGGAACATCAGAAATTATAGATACGTTGGAGACGTATCACCACTGTATCGGAAAAACACGAGTTCTGTCTTGTCACTGACCTGTAGACCTAAAGTCTGCGGCATGTTGACATGTTGCGCAAGTGGGGGACACACGTCCTCCGCTTTTTCTGGCACGCGCGTTGTAGCGCCTGTTCAGTTCCTTCGCAGTAAAAATACTCTTTTACCCCTTGAGCCACGTGTAAAGAATCAAGTCCATTCTCATATCATCCAACGGTGCGGCGCTTCGACTGTCTTGCTATAAATACTCGTCTTCTTCCTCCTTCAATCCCCTTCGCTGCGTCGTGCTCACATCTTCTCTGCCAAAATCTCTCTTGCAACCACAAAGCCCCAGCTCTCACGCACTGCCCTACATCCTCCAATGCCATTGTTGATGCCACCGCGCCCAAAGCTCACCAGGCACAGCACTCCCGACGCAAACATGGCGGCGCCAGATCTTGGAATTTCGGAGTGGGAAAGATCCAAGATCTCGAATCAGGATGCCAACCTGATGAAGAAGCTTGGGCTGTCGAAGAAGAAAGACGCGTTGCGCTTCCCCAGCGAGGAGAGCTACCCGACGCCCCCTATGGAGTATCGGGTTAGCTTCGTTGACCATCTTATTCGCGGCCTTTCTGCTCCCATCCATGATTTTCTCCGTGGACTACTTTTCGTGTACGGGTTGCAGCTTCATCAGCTGACTCCCAACTCCATCCTCCACGTTTCAATTTTTATCACACTTTGCGAGTGCTTCCTCGGAGTCCAACCTAATTGGGCTTTGTGGAAGCGCATCTTCTGCCTCCGCCGCAATGGCTCCCACAACATCGCCTACAACATAGGCGGTGTTGTTATTTGCGTTCTCCCTAATGTCGAATATTTCAACGTCAAATTTCCCGACTCCGTCCAAGGGTGGCGCAAAAAATGGTTGTACGTCCGCGAGGAATGTCCCAACTCGTTGGAATATAACATCGCCCCCTTTGACGGTAGCGCCAAAATTCTTCGCCGCCGATCCTGGGATGCAGAGGCCACCGAAGAAGAGAAAACGGCGACAGAAGCACTGATGACCCGTATCTGCGAGCTCCAGAATACCCGTGGAAAAGAACTGTCGGGTATCCAAATTACAGTGTATTTCCTTAGGATTAGGGTGCAGCCTCTGCAGGCTCGCAAGGACCCTCTCTGGATGTATGCTGGCGACCAAGACGTGGACCGCATCTCGAAGGATCTTTCGGTAAAAGATCTGGAAAGGCTTGTCCGAAGAATTTCTTCGCTGAGCAAAAAGGATGCCGTTCCAACCTCATGTCGCGTGGAACTGTATAGCGGCGCCAACACCCTCCCAAGGTGAACTATTTTTGTCTTCCCGAAGTTTAACATTGTTGACTGCTATTTTTGTTGAATTCATTGGTGTAACTTTTCATCGATATATCTTTATATCCTGCAGAAACACCAAGTCCTATCTTCTCTTCCTCCCTTACCTGAAGGTGGGGAAGTCGAGGAACGGACTGTCGTTGCCGACGACAACCAGGGTACTTCTCGCCCTGAGAGTGAAGTTGCGGGTTCTCACAAATCCGCGGCTTCCTCTGAAAGAGAAGTCAAATCTGAAGCTTCCGAGTCGACGCGTTCTCTTCTTTCTGCTGCTTCCCCAAATAACAAGAGGAAAAGGGATGAGATCGCAGACTCTGGCACTTCCAGAGCGGGTAAATCTCCTGTCGAAGAGACATCACCTGAAGAAGAGGGGAAAACCTTCAACCCTTACGACAATGCTCTTGTTAGCTCGTAAGTTCATGTCGCCTTTTGTATTTTTGCTATATTGCTTTTTCTGTGTATTCTCATACTATCTTTGATGCGCAGTGGCGACGAAGAAGAAGACCCCGTTGTTAATGTGACTGCTGCCACGAGCACATCACATACCTTGGTGCTTTCCGAGACTCGCCCTGCTACCGAAGAAATCTCACCTCCTCGGCGGGATATAGTGAACCTGACTCCTCCCGGCAGCCCCCGTGCCCCTTCGCCGAAGAGGGCGAGGGTTGATCATGTCGAAGGATCAAACCTTCTGACCGGGAATTCGTCGACTCCTTCTCTGGATGATGTAAGTGCCCTTACCACTCATGTGTATTGCTGTCGAACTTTTCTTTTTCTTGCTTTCTTATCCCTTTTATTTTCCCTCAGCCTCTGATGCAAGAATTTATTCGTCTTGGTACTCAATTTATTGGGTATCGCGACCATGCGAATAGTTTGAAAGGTACTCCTCTTATTTTTCCCTTCTCAAACAATTTTTCCTCTGCTATTTTATCATGACACTTGTCATTGTCCTTTGCCAGAGGCTCTCACCATAGCTAATAAGCGCACCGATGATCTTACTCTCGAGCTGGCAAAGAGCGAAAAAGCTCGTGAGAAGGCTGAACTAGACACTGCCTCAGTTGAGGGTCTTCGAAAGAGACTCCATGACGCTGAAAACACCTTAAAGTGAGCATACAGCCCAACAGCTGGCTTGTGAAGTTGAAATCGCCGCTCGCTTGGAGTCACAGAATCGACGCTTTGTCAGTAAGTATCAGTCACTTTCCTCGAGTTGTCTCTAGCATTAATTTTTGCATATATTTGTTAGTAACGTGGAGTTTGCTTCAGCAGGGAAAACGAGCCAGGAATATGAACTTGAAAAGCCCGATAATGACCGTCTTCTCGACGCCCTTTCTCTCCTCGAAATTTATGGAGATGAAGTGCGCCAGAGCATCTCTGATGCCAGGGCGGCATTTTTGAGGCTTTTCCCCTACTTCTTCCCGAAGACAGACGAGCCCGACACCTTTGCTGCGCTTACAAAGCGCTTCATCCCGAAGGAAGATCTTGGGCTAGCTCTTCGGCAAGAGAATCTAAAGATTGGCGTTGAAGGCACCATTGCTTTGCTTGCCGAGAGCCAACAAAGCGTCAACTGGGCAAAGGTTGGTGACGTGAAGAAGATGGAGACGAAAAGGTGGCAGTCTTTGATTAAGGCTGCCAAACCGAGCTCGAAGAAAATCCTCTCCTTCCTCAGCTACAAACCAACTCCTTCCCCTAGTTCTGCAAAGCCAGAGGTCAAGTAGACCATCTTGTCCCTGCTTTTTCCTTTTTTCTTCCTCTTTTGTTACTGTCGCCGTAGTAGCTTTGGCGACAACGTATCATTGGTTCATGATACGTCTCCAACGTATCTATAATTTCTGATGTTCCATGCTTGTTTTATGACAATACCTGCATGTTTTGCTCGCACTTTATAATGATTTCATGCATTTTTCGGAACTAACCTATTAACAAGATGCCGAAGTGCCAGTTCCTGTTTTCTGCTGTTTTTGGTTCCAGAAAGGCTGTTCGCGCAATATTCTCGGAATTCGACGAAATGAAGACCAAACATCATAATTCACCGAGATGGACCAGGACACCGAAGGAGGGACCAGAGGGGAGGCCCAGGGCCTCCACACAGGGTGGCGGCGCGGCCAGAGGGGGGGCGCCCCCCTATTGTGTGGGACCCCCGTGGCCCTTCCGATTCCGCCTCTTCGCCTATTTAAGCCCTGGTGACCTAAAACTTCGATACGGATTGACGAAACTCCAGAAAGACTCCAGGGACGCCGCCGCCATCGCGAAACTCCAATTCGGGGGACAGAAGTCTCTGTTCCGGCACCCTGCCGGGACGGGGAATTGCCCCCGGAGTCATCTCCATCGACACCACCTCCATCTCCATCGCCACCGCTGTCTCCCATGATGAGGAGGGTGTAGTTCTCCCCTGGGGCTGAGGGCTCTACCGGTAGCTATGTGGTTAATCTCTCTCTCATGTACCCCAATACAATGATCTCATGAATTGCCTTGCATAATTGAGATCCATATGATGAGCTTTGTATCACTATTAATCTATGTGCTACTCTAGTGATGTTATTAAAGTAGTCTATTCCTCCTTCATGATGTAATGTGGACAGTGTGTGCATCATGTAGTACTTGGCGTAGGTTATGATTGTAATCTCTTGAAGATTATGGAGTTAACTATTACTATGATAGTATTGATGTGATCTATTCCCCCTTTCATAGCTATTGTTGACAGTGTGTATGCTATGTTAGTTCTCGGTCTAAATTGCAATGATCTATTATGCTCTAAAGGTTACTTAAATATGAACACCGAATGTTGTGGCGCTTGTTAACTCCGGCTTGAGGGAGCTCTTGTAGCCCTACACAATGAATGGTGTTTGTTATCAAACAAGAGTATATGTAGCACAAGTGAGGAGAAGTTATTTATTTATTATGTGATCAATGTTGAGAGTGTCCACTAGTCAAAGTAGGATCCCTAGGCCTTGTTTCCAATAATGCAAACACCGCTTACTTACTGTTCTACTGCATGTTTACTTGCTGCCATATTTATTTCAGATTGTTATTACCACTCATATTCATCTATACCACCTGCGTTTTAATATCTCTTCACCGAACTAGTGCACCTATACATCTGACAAGTGTATTAGGTGTGTTGGGGACACAAGAGACTTCTTGTATCGTAATTGCAGGGTTGCTTGAGAGGACTATCTTTGACCTCTACCTCCCTGAGTTCGATAAACCTTGGGTGATTCACTTAAGGGAAACTTGCTGCTGTTCTACAAACCTCTGCTCTTGGAGGCCCAACACTGTCTACAGGAATAGAAGCGTGCGTAGACATCAGTTCACTAGGAACCCTCTATTTTGTAATGCTGATGTAAATATCCACATGAATCAATGAAGTGCTATTTTGCCAAATTATTGATGTCGATATTTTCTTTCCGAGTTGGTTTTTGATAACTATACCGCCGCTCCTCGTTCCTCAAATGCCTTGCCTGCTTCTTCCTTCTCGAAGAAAACTTCCGCTGATAATCTCAACGAAGATTCTTCGAGTGCTGATCCAGGAGAGGATTTTACCGAACTGCGATAACAACTCAATCGATGAAGAAACATGCCCTCGTGATAATGGAGCGATCGCGAAGGTCCTCCGAGAAGGAAAAAACTTGCTCTTCAACGAGGCTCGGGAGGCCTTAGCACTGAAGGAGGCCGCGGTTACTCGAAGCTGCAAAAGCTACTTCGCGGGAAGATTATATGCTTCAAGCGATGAATGACTCCAGCTTGGATATGGCGGGTACACTTCTTGAATTTGATCTTTTTCCACTTCATCCTTTTTGTTTGCTACTTCCCGCTGATGCTTCTGCTATATAGGTTCTTTTTTGGATACTGCTGCCGAAGATCAACGTGTTGAAGCTAGGTCCAATGTGCTTCTCAAGCTTGCACTGGAACATGGTTCCAACTTCTGGGCTACGCCTGAATGTACCCGACAAATCGTCAGATTTCAAAACCGCGCAGGTCAAGTCCGCGATTTTTTCAACTTCCGCACCAGGACATTAGCTTTAGTTTATAATACCATGTTCCCTCGCAATTCTCCGCCAGAGACTCTCTCTGCTCTGATGGACAAATTCCGGGATGCTCCTCAAATCCACGAATTTGTGCGGGACCAACTGACTGCTGGAGCAAGATTTGCCATGATTATGTTGCAGGTCTGTTACCCGAAATTAGACATGACCAAAATTGTCGCCAAATGTCAAGCCAAACTAACTAAAAGGAGGAGGAACATCGATAAAATCAACGATGTTGTGACCCCTGTAGCCGAAGAGATGATGCATGAATTACTTCGGCTAGATGCCGAATTCTTCGTAAGAGGTAGCTATGCTGAACATAGGACTGGTGCTGCAAGCAATGAGAGAGTAAACATAGATGACATAATGGGTAATAGCTGAAAGTTTCTTTTCCTCTTGTTGAATTTTCCTTGAAGGTGAGGATATGTATATTGTAAGCACAATCTATATTGTAAAATAGCTGATACGTTTTTTCTTTCATCAAGCCCCCGGGCTTTTTGTTGTCCAGTGTTTATATCTTTGTTGGTTTGCGAACTATTTTTGCGCCAGAGCAAATAACTATATTTTGCGAAAGCTTATATTGTTATCGCGGGTTATGAGCCCCCGAGCCTGTCGATGAAAAAAGATGTATATCACCAATATCTTTACTATATTGTAGCACCGCGAGCCCGCCTCATTAAGAACCTTTCAGCCCCACTCGGTGCCCTGAAAGGAAAAGAGTGCGTTGCTGGCGTGCAGTTGACTCACGTCCATTGGAAACCCCAAGAAAAAGGTGTGATGCGTACAGCAGCGAGTTTTCCCTCAGTATGAAACCAAGGTTATCGAACCAGTAGGAGTCAAGGAACACGTGAAGGTTGTTGGTGAAGGAGTGTAGTGCGGCGCAACACCAGGGATTCCGGCACCAACATGGAACCTGCACAACACAATCAAAGTACTTTGCCCCAACGTAACATTGAGGTTGTCAATCTCACCGGCTTGCTGTAAACAAAGGATTAAACGTATGGTGTGGAAAATGATGTTTGTTTGCGAAGAACAATAAAGAACAGAGTTTGCGATAGATTGTATTTCAGATGTAAAAGAATGGACCGGGGTCCACAGTTCACTAGTGGTGTCTCTCCCATAAGATAAATAGCATGTTGGGTGAACAAATTACGGTTGGGCAATTGACAAATAGAGAGGGCATAACAATGCACATACATATCACGATGACTACTATGAGATTTAATCGGGGCATTACGACAAAGTACATAGACCTCTATCCGAGCATGCATCTATGCCTAAAAAGTCCACCTTCGAGTTAGCATCCGCACCCCTTCCGGTATTAAGTTGCAAACAACGAGACAATTGCATTAAGTATGGTGCGTAATGTAATCAACACAAATATCCTTAGACAAAGCATTGATGTTTTATCCCTAGTGGCAACAACACATCCACAACCTTAGAACTTTCTGTCACTGTCCCAGATTCAATGGAGGCATGAACCCACTATCGAGCATAAATACTCTCTCTTGGAGTTACAAGTATCAACTTGGCTAGAGCCTCTACTAGCAACGGAGAGCATGCAAGAACATAAACAACACATATATGATAGATTGATAATCAACTTGACATAGTATTCCATATTCATCGGATCCCAACAAACACAACATGTAGCATTACAAATAGATGATCTTGATCATGATAGGCAGCTCACAAGATCTAACATGATAGCACAATGAGGAGAAGACAGCCATCTAGCTACTGCTATGGACCCATAGTCCAGGGGTGAACTACTCACACATCAATCCGGAGGCGATCATGGTGATGAAGAGTCCTCCGGGAGATGATTCCCCTCTCCGGCAGGGTGCCGGAGGCGATCTCCTGAATCCCCCGAGATGGGATTGGCGGCGGCGGCATCTCTGGAAGGTTTTCCGTATCGTGGCTCTCGGTACAGGGGCTTTCGCGACGAAGGCTATAAGTAGGTGGAAGGGTAGGGTTGGAGGCGGCGCGGGGGGCCCACACCATAGGGCGGCGCGGGCCCCACCCAGGCCGCGCGGCCCTGTGGTGTCGGCGCCTCGTCGCCCCACGTCGTATCCCCTTCAGTCTTCTGGAAGCTTCGTGGAAAAATAAGACCCTGGGCGTTGATTTCGTCCAATTCCAAGAATATTTCCTTTGTAGGATTTCTGAAACCAAAAACAGCAGAAAACAACAACTGGCTCTTCGGCATCTCGTCAATAGGTTAGTGCCGGAAAATGCATATAAATGATGTAAAGTGTGTATAAAACATGTGAGTATCATCATAAAAGTAGCATGGAAATAAGAAATTATAGATACGTTTGAGACATATCAAGCATCCCCAAGCTTAGTTCCTACTCGCCCTCGAGTAGGTAAACGATAACAAGGATAATTTCTGAAGTGACATGCTATCATAATCTTGATCAATACTATTGTAAAGCATATGAGATGAATGCAGCGATTCGAAGCAACGGTAAAGACAATGATTAAACAACTGAATCATATAGCAAAGACTTTTCATGAATAGTACTTTCAAGACAAGCATCAATAAGACTTGCATAAGAGTTAACTCATAAAGCAATAAATTCTTAGTAGAAAGCATTGAAGCAACACAAAGGAAGATATAAGTTTCAGCGGTTGCTTTCAACTTCAACATGTATATCTCATGGATAATTGTCAACATAAAGCAATATAACAAGTGCAATAGGTAAACATGTAAGAATCAATGCACACGGTTGACACAAGTGTTTACTTCTAAGATAGAAAGAAGTAGGTAAACTGACTCAACATAAAGTAAAAGAATGGCCCTTCGCAGAGGGAAGCATGGGTTACTATTTTTGTGCTAGAGCTTTTCATTTTGAAAACATAGAAACAATTTTGTCAACGGTAGTAATAATTCATATGTGTTATGCATAATACATCTTATAAGTTGCAAGCCTCATGCATAGAATACCAATAGTGCTCGCACCTTGTTTATCATCTTATAACACGGATTATCATTTCATAATACATCTTATAACACGGATTATCATTGCATAACATATGTTTCAACCAAGTGTCACAAAGGGGTACCTCTATGCCGCCTGTACAAAGGTCTAAGGAGAAAGTTCGCATTGGATTTCTCGCTTTTGATTATTCTCAACTTAGACATCCATACCGGGACAACATAGACAACGAGATAATGGACTCCTCTTTAATGCATAAGCATTCAACAACGAGATAATATTCTCATAAGAGATTGAGGATTAGTGTCCAAACTGAAACTTCCACCATGATTCATGGCTTTAGTTAGCGGCCCAATGTTCTTCTCTAACAATATGCATACTCAAACCATTTGATCATGAAAATCGCCCTTACTTCCGACAAGACGAACATGCATAGCAACTCACATGATATTCAACAAAGGTGTAAAAGTTGATGGCGTCCCCAGAAACATGGTTACCGCTCAACAAGCAACTTATAAGAAATAAGATACATAAGCTACATATTCAATACCACAATAGTTTTTAAGGCTATTTTCCCATGAGCTATATATTGCAAAGACAAGGAATAAAATTTTAAAGGTAGCACTCAAGTAATTTACTTTGGAATGGCATAGAAATACCATGTAGTAGGTAGGTATGGTGGACATAAATGGCATAGTTTTTGGCTCAAGGTTTTGGATGCACGAGAAGTAATCCCTCTCAATACAAGGCTTAGGCTAGCAAGGTTGTTTGAAGCAAACTCAAGTATGAACCGATACAGCAAAACTTACATAAGAACATATTGCAAGCGTTATAAGACTCTACACTGTCTTCCTTGTTGTTCAAACAACTTAACCAGAAAATATCTAGACTCAGAGAGACTGTAACGGCCCAGAAAAATACCATATTAGATTTTTCTTGTTCTTTTCCTTTTGTGCATCATCATGCATCATGCATCATCTCATCCATGTTTTACAAAATAAAATTATTTATAAACCCTAATTATTTTGTTTCCCCTCTCATATGGTTTATTAAACCCCCTCTCCTCTTTCATTTGACAAACCCTAAAATGAAAACAAATACAAATATTATTTTAATTACTTTGTTCTCTATCTCCCCATCTCTGTTTCAATTCAAACTAACTCAATTTGCAAAACAGTTTTGAAAGAAAAGAGAAAAAGGTTTTAAAGAGAAAACCCTTCACCTCTCTCCCTGGGCCCTTATCCTTCTCCTCTGGCCCATCTCACCTCTCTCTGTTTTTCCCCTCCATCCACCGAAGCAGCCCAGCTTGGCCCAAGTATCTCTCCATCTGCTCATGTCGCTTTCTTCCTCGTACGGCAACGCATCGGCGCACTCCACGTCGCCTGTCGCATGATGGGACGGCCACCATGCAGCTCTCTTCTCCCTATAAAATCCTCTTGCTGCTGAGCTCGAACCCTAGCTACCTCTTCCTCCACAGCAGCCGCTGCCACCCTCTCCACTTCCCTGAACAAAAACCCTGCCGAAGCTTCCCCACGTCTAAACCTCGCCCACCGACGCCATGGTCTGCCTCTCCGGTACCTGAGCGTGGAGAGGACCACGGCTGCCTCCTCTTCAACCCCGTCTTCTTCCCGGAACAGCAAGGTCTGCACCTGATCGAGCTCGTCCTCGCCTCCTCCGTCGTCTACCCCTAGCCAACCTTCGTCCCCGTCGCCGGCACCTTCTCCGACGTTGACCAACCCAGGGTGAGCAGCAACAATAGCAACCCTCTCCCTCCTCTCGGCATGGTAGTTGCATCGTCGCATGGAGAAAAGATCTGAGACGGTTTTGAAAACGAAAATGAAAAGGTGCAGTTTGTGTTTTGTTTCGTGGTGTCACCTTCCGACGAAGATCCCCGGCGAACCAGACCACCTCAGCATGCGATCCTTGCACCGTTGGATGCGCAACATCACCCTCTTTCTGTTGATCTTTGAATCGCCCAAAACGGTGCAGTATCGGCGACGCCATCGTCGACCAAAGTTCGATCCAGAAATCAGTTTTCAGTTTTCAGCTGTTCCTCGCCGTGTCGCTGATCCGTTTTCCGACGAAGCTCACCGGCGTTCCAGGTCGTTTCAGCACGCACTTCTGGTACCATTAGAAGAACGAGATCTTTCTCTTTCTCCTGGTTTTTTGAATCATCCAAATCGGAGCAGTAACGATGTCACAATCTTCATTCAAAGTCGGTCCAGAAAACAGATTTCAATTTCTATCAGTTTCTCTGTTTCGCGGACTCAAATCCGGCGAGGTCCCTCCGCCATTACGGTGCACCGTTTCCAACCATATGCTTGTATGCCATCCATATGCTTGTATGCATCTCGCATCATGTCGCGCATTGATAGTTATGCATGTTCACCTAACATATATGCGGAGTATTTCGGATATCCAACTAGGATTTCCCCGCTCCGTTTAATTTTGAAGTAGCTCACCCCTGCCATGTTATGCCATGCTATTCAACCCTTAACTTTGCCGGTAGAAAATGCAACTCCAACCTAATTTGTTTGCCCGGTGTTCCAACTCCGATTAATATGGATAAGTTGCACCGTCGCATCATGTTTGCCATGTCATACATATCATCACGACCATGCTTGGATCTTCTTTATTCGTAGTAGTAAGACTTGCAAACGTTGTGTGTTCCAGCATTTGCTTCTTCCCGGATAGGATCACGAAGTGTTGATGTGAGATACGACGAGTTCTCCGACAAGTTCTTCTGCACCTTTCACGAGCGAGCCCCCCTCCTTCACCTATTTTATATTTTGCTCTCTCTCGCACTGCTATCCTTATGTTGCGATTCTGTATTGAGTCACGTGTCCTATTCCACTTGTTTACCCTAATAATCCTATATATATCATTCCTTAACCATAGCCGTTGCTTGATGTTTGAGCCTTGCGAGTCGTATGCGTGTTTAGGCTCTGTTGTTTAACTCGATCTGTTATCGGGATATGTTGGGTTGTTGGGAGGTTTTCACATGCTATATCCGTTGTTGGAGATACACATGCTTTACTTAATTGTTAACAACTAAACTTGTAAGCAGAGGCATCTGTGCGCCCCTTTGCGAAAGCATCGGAACTTTGACTTGCTAATGTCCCCTAGGACCCGAGTTCTTGTTATCTGTTCCGAGATTGAGCGCTCTACCCGTACGTGGGGACGTTTATCGGGACCCCCCTCACCCATTACCTTTCCTCGAGTCTGTTTAATTGGGAGCCACAACCTTGGTTTTATTTGCCTATGCCATGCTTTACTTCCTGTTGCCTTCGGGTGTTTATTTCCTGTTGCCTTTGGGTGTTTATATTCTGTACTGTACCTTGCGGGACATTTAGCGAAGCGTGTGGTTCGCACGCCTAGCCGCCGGCGCAAACCTCTGGGTCCGTATCGGAGTACGGCCGGACTTCGTCACGGGTAGCTTAGTTGGGTAGCTCCCATTAAACTTTCTCTTGCATTGGGAACGGTCTTGTTGTGAGACTTCACCTGTAGTAAGTGGGGTCGAGCATGCGTATGGTTACATTTGGGCAACCCCTGCAGGGTGTACATCTTATCGATAAGCCGTGTGACATAGGCATCCCAAATGGGCCTGCCGAAGATAGTACCCGGGGTTTACTGAAGGCCCACTACCCGAAGAATAAGAAGATTCGGGAGCCCAAGATGTATTTAAGGAAAGATAGAGTTGTAATAGGAAGTGTTATTTGTAATCTTGCGGGATGAGTTAGAAACCTTCCCGGACTATGTAACTTGTACTACACGAATCCCTTGGCTCCGCCTCCTATATAAGGAGGAGTCGAGGGACGCAGAAATCATCGAATCATTGTTTACAAACCCTAGTTTTCATAATCGTCGAGTACTTTTCGGCTGAAACCTTCGAGATCTACTTACCCTCTACTTCCAACTAAACCCTAGCCTACAATCCATAGGCATTGACAAGTTGATACCTTGTCAATTGGCGCCGTCTGTGGGAATTAACTCTACATATACTCCCATCGGGAGAGCAATATAAGTCATCTTTGACTCAATAAAATGTGCCATTCCAGCAGCCGAAAAAGCACTCAACAATATATTCTCAGAACGCCAAAGTTGCGATCAATTTCTGAATGCCGCAAATTTGCGAAGGTAAGACCCCAGATCCGTTCTGCTGGGCGTGGCATCACCGAAGACTCGCGCTCTCGCTACTTTTATCCGTATCAACGGATACGAAGAAAAATCCTAACGGACGCGTTAGGTACTCGATAAATTTTACCGGGACTCGACGGAATGGTAAGACCTTAAGCGGCGCCCGTCGAAGTTTACACCGGTATCCCGAGGTCATGTCCGGGGACGTGATCTTGAAGTAGGTTTTTGCGGATTGCCACGAGAGCGGTTAACTAGTACCCGATCCGTCAGATGAACTAGCCCCAACTACCATTATCCCTGTACAACATAGAATTTTATGTGAAGAAATATAGAAAAGTTGAAGCTGTCGAATAAAAATAAACGGTGGAGATTTTCCCTGACTCTACGATTCAAGCAAAATCTCGGGGGCTACTGACATAGGCATCCCAAATGGGCCTGCCGAAGATAGTACCCGGGGTTTACTGAAGGCCCACTACCCGAAGAATAAGAAGATTCGGGAGCCCAAGATGTATTTAAGGAAAGATAGAGTTGTAATAGGAAGTGTTATTTGTAATCTTGCGGGATGAGTTAGAAACCTTCCCGGACTATGTAACTTGTACTACACGAATCCCTCGGCTCCACCTCCTATATAAGGAGGAGTCGAGGGACGCAGAAATCATCGAATCATTGTTTACAAACCCTAGTTTTCATAATCGTCGAGTACTTTTCGGCTGAAACCTTCGAGATCTACTTACCCTCTACTTCCAACTAAACCCTAGCCTACAATCCATAGGCATTGACAAGTTGATACCTTGTCACCGTGTCCGCGGTTATGGACAACTTGGAATTGTATAGCTTGATCATAGAACAACTTACACCATTATCTTGTTGCTAATAATCTGATAATAACTTGCGTAGTAATATAGCATTACTACAACCAATATCTAATAAAACTTGTCCACCGTTGAGTGCCTTTTACATTGCCTCTTCGCTTTGTTGAAGGGGATATGTGTATTTGGCTGGGTTATGTTTGTGTAGTATTTATCTGTTGCCTTGTGCGCTCTCTTATCTTCTCTGAGTAGACGGATGTTGTAGCGTGTCTCTATTGGTTATAGTTCTGCTGCCGCTAAACCTACCATATAGCCCCAGGCGATATATATATATATACTCGCCCGGCGAGCATAGCCATTTCTAGTCTCGCTAAGTACGTGCCGGAGTTCGTTCCTTGGTACTTACTCTCGCCTTTCCTCTTTCTCTTTTGCTTCCTCCCTTTTGTCGGCAACCGATGGCCCGACTTTGACAGGTACGAGATGACGACGTTAGCAAGGTTACCCTTCCGGCTTGGCCTGGGCAGGGTTATGGACGCCGCTTGTTATCTTCAGGACTCTTAGTCCAATTTGTATCCTGTCCGTACTCGGACGTATTTGATCTTTTGTATGATTTGGATTTTTGTATTGTATATTTGTATCTTGACTCGTCAGAGTCATTGTTGTAATATATGTTTCTTGTGGGCTCTATTGTAATCATGTTGTAATGTTACCGCTCGTGTTAATACCTCTGGCATCACGTGTGTGATTCATCGCGCACGTCGTGTCGGAGGGCGTCTCTGAATCGATATCATGCGGATTTCGGCGGGATCGCTGGAATCCTCATGGTACCGGTTCCGGGGCGTCACAGAGACCAATCATGCAAACCAAATTTTAACAAGCTCTATGTAATTCTTCATTAATAGGTACAAAGTTCATGATGCAAGAGCTTAAACATGATCTATATGAGCACAACAATTTCCAAGTATCAAATTATTCAAGACATTATACCAATTACCACATGAAGCATTTTCTGTTTCCAACCATATAATAATTAACGAAGCAGTTTCAACCTTCGCCATGAACATTAAAAGTAACACTAAGAACATATGTGTTCATATGCAACAGCGGAGCGTGTCTTTCTCCCACACAAAGAATGCTAGGATCCGATTTTATTCAAACAAAAACAAAAATAAAAACAAACAGACGCTCCAAGTAAAGCACATAATATGTGACTGAATAAAAATATAGTTTCACTAGAGGTGACCTGATAAGTTGTCAATGAAGAAGGGGATGCCTTGGGCATCCCCAAGCTTAGATGCTTGAGTCTTCTTGAAATATGCAGGGATGAACCACGGGGGTATCCCCAAGCTTAGACTTTTCACTCTTCTTGATCATATTGTATCATCCTCCTCTCTTGACCCTTGAAAACTTCCTCCACACCAAACTCAAAACAAACTCATTAGAGGGTTAGTGAATAATTGAAAATTCATATATTCAGAGGTGACATAATCATTCTTAACACTTCTGGACATTGCACAAAGCTACTGAAAATTAGTGGAACAAAGAAATCCATCAAACATAGCAAAACAGGCAATGCGAAATAAAAGGCAGAATCTGTCAAAACAGAACAGTCCGTAAAGACGAATTTTTCTGGGGCACTTAACTTGCTCAGATGAAAAAGCTCAAATTGAATGAAAGTTGCGTACATATCTGAGGATCACACACGTAAATTGGTGGAATTTTCTGAGTTACTTACAGACGGGACTGCTCAATTTTGTGACAGTAAGAAATCTGTTTCTGCGCAGTAATCCAAATCTAGTATCAACCCTACTATCAAAGACTTTACTTGGCACAACAATGCAAGAAAATAAAGATAAGGAGATGTTGCTACAGTAGTAACAACTTCCAAGACTCAAATATAAAACAAAAGTGCTGTAGCAAAATAATGGGTTGTCTCCCATAAGCGCTTTTCTTTAACGCCTTTCAGCTAGGCGCAGAAAGTGTGAATCAAGTATTATCAAGAGATGAAGCATTAGCATTCTTACCAGGGGCCTTGCACCTACTTTTCTTACTCTTATTCTTACTCTTTGGTTTAGGGAATATATGACCGCATCCGGGCGTAGAGGTAAAATTTAGAGTGCCTTTCCCAACATCTATGATTGCTCCCACGAGTTTCAGCAGGGACCTTCCAAGTGTGATTTGTCCTATCCCTACACATTCAACAACGAGATAATCAGTGGATACCGTTCTTCCAAGAAAGGTTGTGAACACCCCTTCAGCTATACCCATAGGAATTATAACAGAGTTATCAGTAAGAGTTATTCCTTCTCCTCCTTCAGTAAGTTCCCAAAGTGTCAAAGATTCATAAATTCTTTTAGGCATAAGGCAAAACTCAGACATAATATCACAACGGGCATGAAAAGATTCACCACAAATAGCAACTTTAATAGTAGGCACCCACATTGAAGGTTCAAAACTTACTGGAACATAATCATAATATTCGCGAATCTGGTTGTACCCTTCCTTTAAACAAGATATATTTGTCTCGAGGGTGTTTAATCTATTATGAATGCTAGCAAGAGATGAATCAAAATTATTAGCGGAGCTAGATGATGTAACCACTTTTCTTGGGGTGGTTGTTGTTGTTGTTGCTGTTGTTGTTGTTGCTGTTGTTGCCTCCGGGCTTCGGGGGTCCTCCGTGGTTGTTGGTGGGGTAGTTTGGGCGATACGTCTGAGCAGGGGGTTTGTTGTATCTTGGGGCAAATCCCCCAGATGAATTATTGTGGTACTTCTGGGCACTGTTGGGTCCATGTTGGGGCATCATACGGCGCTTGCGGTTCTCGTTGGCTTGGTGAAGCTTCCCTTCCATCTGGATGGCTGAGTCCACCAGGGCTTCAAGGTCGGCAAAGGGAATGGTAACCAGCACGGTCTGCATCTCATCGTGTAGTCCATTCAAAAATCTCTCCTTCCGCTTCTCGTTGGTGTCGGTTTCGTCCGGGGCGTACCTTGACAGAGTGAGGAATCTGTCGCGGTATTCCACTACCGACATCCTTCCTTGCTTGAGTTCGCGGAACTCGTCTCTCATCTTCTTGATCAATCCTTGGGGCACATGGTATTTCCTGAACTTGAGTTTGAAATCCTCCCAGGTCATCATCTGTCCCGCATTCATTGCCCGGGCGCTTGTCCACCAGGCTCTTGCAGGTCCTTGCAGGTAGTGGGTGGCGAACAGTACTTTCTCTGCGGCTTCGACTCTCGCAACTTCAAGGTTGTTCTCCATTGTCTGGAGCCAGTCATCTGCGTCGAGTGGCTCTTCGGTCTTGCTGAACATAGGAGGGTTGGTGTTCTGAAAGTTCTTGAGTTTTGACCCTGGGTGATCATGGTTCCCATGGCCTTGATTGTTCTGAGCTATCTGTTGCAGTGCAGCTATGTTGGCTTGTCGTTCAGCTCTCTCGGCTTCGCGGTCTGCCATCATCATCCGGATCATTTGCATCATTGCGTCTTGGTTGGCGCTGCGGGTTGGTGGGGCCATCTGATCATTGAGGTAGATGATAAGATAAGAGGGAACTTTCTATGGTTTGTTTGGTTTAAAGTTTAGAAAGTTTCAAAACTTGAGTAGTGTTGAGGGGGTACAACCAACAACACGTTTTCATTCATACCAAGCATCACACATTACAAAGCTAACACACCGTTGGTTTTAAGAACTATTCCTTCGCTCTACGATACAAGGGGATCCTGATACAAACTCACCTACTCAAGTGATCAAGTGAAACTACTACTCATCATCACTCAGGAAGGCTGCTCCTCTTTGAATGTCTTCACCCTCTTCTGCTAGCTCCATCAGCTGGTCCTCTTGGGCCTTGACAGTTGCCTCCAAGGATACTATCTTTGCGCGGAGGTGCGCAATCGTAGCGTCCTTCTTGGCACGCTCGTTGGCGGAGTGTCTTGCGCTCATGGGCAAGGATCCTGACGGTATCGGTCTGTTGTGCTAGGTGGGCGTGAGTCTGGTTGGCGTAGACGCGACAGTTGTCCAAATCCTTCTGGGTCTCGTGCAGCATCAAGTCCAGGTGTTCCACGTGATTCTTCAGCTCCGGGTGGGGTGACAGTGCCCTGGGTCCTCCGATGGAGTCATGCCTTGCAAGGTAAGCAAAGCGAGTCCCATAAAGCTCAGTCACATGCTGCCCACACAGCCGGGCAAGTGCTTCCTGCATGGCTCTAGCTAGTCCATCTAGCCAGTTGCTTTCCATGACAGAGAAATGGATCCTCATAGAAATAGGAGGCTCCCGCTTGCCTCTCAGGTCCGCAGTGATAACCCACTGCAGTTCCCTTCCGGACTGGTCGTCCATTTGAGTTCCGACGAACTCAGGGTGCGGGCGTCCGAGATACTCAGACAAAGCGTCTAAGTCCTTCTCGAAGATCATGTTCCCACCATTCCCCAACCGGTAAAACATGGTGTTGTGTGGCAACGCCATCTGAAAGAGAATTGGATAAGTAAGTTAGAGAAGTGCTAGTGTGGCAAATTTTATGTGTAATTTCAAGAAAAGTATAGCATGAGTTTCTCTTTTTTGAAAAAGATCTCAAAGGTAAGAGTGTGAATAGGTTTTCATAAATATTCACTTCATTGGTTTTGAAACTAAGTTTTCAAACGTCCATTCTAACTAGGGTCTCCTAAGGTCAAACAATGGCTCTGATACCAACTTGTCAACACCCGGATTTTTAAGTCCAGATGCCTATTATGCCATACATCGCAATCCCAGGAAGATTGTTGTTGCGAGACATAATAGTTGAATATCATAAGTCATCATTCATTACAACCCATAATCGTCTTACAAAAGTAGATCACATGATCCAATATTACAACAATAGTTGATCTATTGATCAACGAACATCACAAATAGCGGAAGTGAAGTAGTAACGGACTTTCTAGTCCACAGGCCAACGCTTGACGTCAGGAGTAGTCCTAGTTGTTGTAGACGTCATGCTGTCCATCATCTTGATACTGCTGCTCCTCTTCGTAGTCTGGCCATTTGAATAGCCAGGGACACAGCCGTGTGTAATTTTAAAGTACTCGCAAACTAATACTAATGTAAGTACTTATCAATTTTATTCAAGGGGTTCTAAGCTCTAGGTTTATTTGCATAAAGCCAATTTTAGTTCATAAGCATTTAGTAAGAGACTCATCAATTGCTAACTAGCTCAAGTGGGAACATTAGTGTCATTCCCACAACTTGGTTGTGATTCAATTCAAGTTCACCATTCATGTCACTATTCACCCTTCAGTTCATAAACATCTGACAACGGAACAGTATGGCCTTTCCAATTGTCTGTAACCGTGGACACGGCTATTTGAATAGATTTACACTCTGCAGAGGTTGCACACTTGTGCCACAACATTTGATTACATCCGTCAGGGGTAACCCTGAATAATCGTAACTCAGTACGCGGATCATCAACCATAACCTTTCACTTACATATCCTAGTATAGGCACCTCTCCCCATGAGCTTGGCCTCCCAATGAAGACAAACCATCAGCCTGTGAACTGCACAGGGCTTGGGCCGGACATTCACATCATTTCACGTCATTTCACATCTTTTCACTTTCAACGGAGGCAGCCTCGGCATAACCCCTATGACGTTTGTTTAGAGGGAACCCATACTAAGACACATAAATTTCTAGTTAAGCCCTACCCATAATCAGGTATTGTGGGGGTACTTGTAAATTGGAAAGGTATCGCATTCAAACCCACCATCAGTTTTTATCAAATTCACCAAGTCATATTCACCTATCAAACTTTCAAAGTCATTTCACTTCACCAGTTCCCATCTAGAGTAGTCAATTTTAGTTGTTAGCACTAGCCACTAGTCATGAGGGGTGCTGAAGGGATTCGTAGCATAGAAAACAAAAATTTTCCTACCGCAAGAACGAAACACAAGCCAAGATCTAATCTAGTAGATGGTAGCAACGAGAAGATCATGAGACTAACCCTCGAAGTTTTCCAAATCCTAACGAGAAGATTAGATCTCGTGGTGGATGTAGTCAATCACTTGCCGCTTGCAAAAGCGCGTAGAAGATCTTGACCGCTTGCAAAAGCGCGTAGAAGAACTTGACGGTGCCACAATCGGGCAGCACCTCCGTACTCAGTCACACGTACGGTGTTGATGAAGACGACGTCCTCCTCCCCATTCCTGCGGGCAGCGGAAGTAGTAGATCCTCCTCGGAATCCCGGCAGCACGACGGCGTGGTGGCGGTGGTGGTGGAGAACTCCGGCAGGGCTTCGCCTATGCGCTGCGGAAGTACTATGTGGAGGAGGGGCGCTAGGGTTTGGGGAGAGGGAGGCCTTGGGCGCCGGCCACAAAAGGGGGCAGCCAAGGTTGGAGGCTAGAGTGGCCGGCCACCCTCCCCTTGTCCCTCATTATATAGGTGGAAGCCCCAAGAGTTGTAGTCCAAGTCTTCGAATAAGACCCCAACACCAAAACTTCCCAAAGGTGGGAAACCTACTCAAGGGGAAGTCCTACTCAAGGTGGGACTCCCACCTTTCCTTGAGGTGGGGTTGGCCGGCCACCTAGGTGGAGCCCACCTGGGACTCCTCGCCCTTAGGGTTTGGCCGGCCATGCAAGGTGGTGTCCCTCCGGGACTCCACTTTCCATGGTGATTTCTTCTGGACTTTTCTAGAACCTTCCATGAATGCATCGGATCATTTCCAAACTTGGAAAGTGACTTCCTATATATGAATCTTATTCTCCGAACCATTCCGGAACTCCTCATGATGTCCTGGATCCAATCCGAGACTCCGAACAAAACTTCGAACTCCATTCCATATTCCATATCTACTTAAACGACATCAAACCTTAAGTGTGTCACCCTACGGTTCGCGAACTATGCAGACATGGTTGAGACTTCTCTCCGACCAATAACCAATAGCGGGATCCGGAGATCCATAATGGCTCCCACATATTCAACGATGACTTAGTGATCGAATGAACCATTTACATACGATACCGATTCCCTTTGTCACGCGATATTTTACTTGTCCGAGGTTTGATCATCGGTATCTCTATACCTCGTTCAACCTCGTCTCTTGACAAGTACTCTTTACTCGTACCGTGGTATGTGGTCTCTTATGAACCATTCATATGCTTGCAAGCTAAATAGACGACATTCCACCGAGAGGGCCCAGAGTATATCTATCCGTCATCGGGATGGACAAATCCCACTGTTAATCCATATGCCTCAACTCATACTTTCCGAATACCTAATCCCACCTTTATAACCACCCATTTACGCAGTGGCGTTTGATGTAATCAAAGTACCCTTTCGGCATAAGTGATTTATATGATCTCATGGTCGAAAGGACTAGGTAACTATGTATCGAAAGCTTATAGCAAATGAACTTAATGACGTGATCTTATGATACGCTTAATTGGGTGTGTCCATTACATCATTCACATAATGACATAACCTTGTTATTAATAACATCCAATGTTCATGATCACGAAACCATGATCATCTATTAATCAACAAGCTAGTTATACAAGAGGCTTACTAGGGACTCCTTGTTGTTTACATAACACACATGTATCAATGTTTCGGTTAATACAATTATAGCATGGTATGCAAATATTATCATAAACACAAAGATATATTATAATAACCATTTTATTATTGCCTCTTGGGCATATCTCCAACAGTCTCCCACTTGCACTAGAGTCAATAATCTAGTTTACATTTGTAAAGATATAACACCTTGGCCTTTCGGTGCTTTATCATGTTTTGCTCACGGGGGAGGTTTTAGTCAACAGATCTGACACGCTCAGAAACGTATGTATTTTGCAATTTATTTGCGTCTCAACGCATCACTCATTTTCCAAATGAGTCGGCATTAAATATGTTTGGTCTTCTGGTGGAACCTTAATTCCGCGGTCTGAAATATGTCACTAATATTGTCACACACAATATAGCTTCAAAGTTCTGACACTATCGGAACTACACCAAGTTCTCAAAGAACTTTTCGACTTAACATCCTTAGTCATTGTCAAAACAATGACATACTCTGCCTTCGTTTGTAGAATCCGTCACAATATTTAGAACTCTTTTAAATCAAGCATAGACAACTTCTAGCTTATTGTGCTACCTTTTAAACAACACTTAGTCCAATTTGAGATTGAAATTTTATTTTATATGTGACAAAACCAATATCGGTGCAACACCTTACAGCAATTTGTTTGTCATTTCTTCATACAAAACTATATATATATATCATTGGTTCTTCTAAAGTACTCAAGGATATTCTTACTGTCGTCCAATGATTATCACATGAATCATTCTCGTATATGCTCCTAACATTTTAGAGCACAGGACATCTGATTTTGTACATATTATTCGTGATCTATAATCACTCATGTGTTTTTACTCATTGAGTGTCAGATACACTCAAGTCTTGTTAAACCTTCACATGACAAGAACATTTTCTTAATATTTCTATATTGAACCACTTCAATATCCATTCTATGTACTTTGACTTAAACTTATTATGTGTTTCAATCTATCTTCATAGATCTTGACACTAAATATGTTTCAGTCCATATCCTTTCATCGAAGTTAATTCTCAATGAAACCTTTTAATCAAGTATATAATTACATCATTTATAACCAACTATATGTCATTTACATAAAGTATTATAAACATGTCTCAGCGCTCCCACTTAATTTCTTGCAAATGCAATCATCTTCATCGTTTCTGATGAAATCAAAAACTCTTTAACTATTTCATCCGGTGAAGATTCCAACTCCGCAATACTCACTTCATATAATTGAAGTTCGTATTCCTATCTAGTATTCCACGGACTAGCAAAACTCTTGGTTTGTATCTTGTATACACCTTTAATATACACTTCTGTTAAGTAATATATTTTGCCATCCTACTAGCATATCTCATAAAAGGAATATGTAGCGATTACTAGAATAATCCATATAGACTTTAAGCATTGCTACAGAAGATCTAATCTTATCGTAGTCAACTCTTTGAACTTTGTCGTAAACTATTTTTCGACAAGTCGAGCTTCTTCAAGGATATTGCATCCAAGTCCATCTATTTTATAGATCCTTTTACTTTCAGAAAAGTATTCACCTATCTTGGATTTCATGGCGCATAGCCATTTTAACGGAGTCAGGGCCCATCATAACTTCTTTGTTCGTGGTTGGTTTATCATTGTTCAAAATCAATCCTTTGTCCACAAATCATTTATTTGATCACAAAGTAAACCATACCTACAAGGTTCAATAAGTACTTGAATCTCCATGGATATAACATTTTGTAGACATGGGAGCCATGATCGTCGTGGCCGCTTCCGGAACTTATTCCGATGTTGCGCTACTCTGATTATTATGCTCAGGTTCATAACCCTTATCAAGTTCTATTGTCCTCCCACTCAAATACTTCACTAGAAACAATTTCTTGGAAATAAGTAAGAAACATCGACAAACACTTTTGTCTTTGTTTCCATGGTGGAAAGAATTCCCAATCAATTCTTTGGGATAACCAACAAAGACATTCATCCGATTTTGGTTGTAAACTTATTTACTTATGCTATGCATACCAAAATTTAAGAAAGGACTATTAGGGTTCATACCCATGCCATAACTCGTATGGTGTCATTTCAACGGATCATGATGATGCTCTATTCAGTGTAAAAACGGTAGTCTCTAAAGCATAATCCACAAAAATATAATGGCTTCATTTTATTTTATCTCATCATTAATCCAACAAGGTTTGGATACGTCTCTCGGATACTCCATCATCACTATGATACTCCATGACACGTGAGTTGTAGAACAATTTCATAACTCTCTTAGATGTTCGCTAAAACTTGTAATTCAAATATTTCTACCATGATCCAATCATAGATATTTGACTTTTCTATTACGATGATTTCCGCTTCATGCTGAAATTTATTTGAATCCATTCAAATGTTTCAAACTTCTTCCTTATCGAATATATCCACATATATATACTCAATTCATTGTTGGAAGTTTTCATGAAGTAGAAGAATCTCCCGCACACAACTATGCCCAGTGAACCACATACATCATCATGTATTTTTTTCACTAAGTTAGTTGCCCATTCAACTCTTGGCCTATGAATGGTATTTCAGTCATTCTCTTTTAGAAAAGATTTGCAAGCACCAAGCGATTCAAAAATCAAATGACTCCAAAAATCCATTTGCATGGAGTTCCTTCATGCGTTCCTCTCTAACATGACCTAAATGGCGGTTCCACAAATAAGTGGAATTCAAATCATTTGCCTTATGGCATTTTAGCGTCAGTATTATGTATGTGTGATTCACCATTAAGATTTATAATAACTTATCCATCGTACATGGAGTAACATCATAATTTGAACAACTCATTGTTTTTATTTGACCAGAACAAAATAACAATTTATTAAGTTCTTTATTATAAATTCTAAGGGCTAGATAGAATGCCAACGACGAACACAATAACACTTTATTTTTGTTCCAAACGTGCATTCCTATCATATTCCTTGTCAGTCACTTAGGCCATCATATTCTTGTATTGTGTTGTATTGTATGACATCTCATACCAACCAATCTGGTACAAATACCCAAGAATTTAATTATGTGACCAAACAAGGAATATATCCATAACATGTATATCATTTATATACACCTGAGCTAGATCTTCTAGTCTTTTCTTTCTTTCTGCCAAAATATCTTTTGTAGTTTCTCTTTTAGCTTTCCTCATTCACAGAAAACACTTCACTTTCAATAACTTCTAGGTTTGTTGGTCAAATACCAATAACCTTGAGGTTATTACTTTGAAGTTGATCATCATATGACAAGTGTTTTAGATTTCACTATTAGTAACTTTTTAATATGATGAACAATTTCACTCATAATTTTATCCATCATATCATGACGACTTTCCGAGACCATGTCTGTACATGCTAGGCTCGTAAAGTTTAACCTCAGTATTCGCATGTGCAAATCTGGCTTGCACCCGTTGTATGCACACGTAGAATCTATAACACCCGATCATCATGTGATGCTTCGAAACGACGAGTCTTAGCAACGGTGCATACTAAGGACGATCACTTCATGGATATGTGAATATTGTTAGTGCCCCAATAGTTGGAGGATTGGGGCGCCTGGCCTCTTCAACCTTCATACATTCCCATAAAACTTAAGAGTTTATGTAGTCTCACCAAATTATATTCTATCATCTTGCAATAAGGTCTTAGATATCACATATATCTCATACCTTGATTATTTCTGAAAACTAAAATTTTCAGCTCCTTACTTTTCAAACAGATTTGAACTTCTAGTTTCACGGAGACAAGATAACTTTAGGTACTAATTGAAACCATAGCTCTTTGAATCAACAATGTGAGGTTTACTAAAAGTTTGCAATAGGACTTAATCATTTCTTGATTCTTTAACAATACGGTACCGAGTCCATAAAGTTTCTTGTCAGATTTAACGAGTATTTCTATCTCAATTACAAGACTAGCGCATGGTAGAAAACGGATGCCAATTCTACAAAATTAATTCAAAATACTACTCGGACTATGTTTATGATAATTAGTTCATGTTTTAATCTAATTACTAATGAACTCCCACTTAATACAACATCCCTCATAGTTGTTAAGTGGTACACGATCCAAATCCACTACACCAAAACCGATCATCACGTGAGATGATGTAGCTTCAATGGTGAACATCAACATGTTGATCATATCATCCATATGATTCGTGTTGAACCTTTCGGTTTCCGTTGTCCCGAGACCATGTCTGTACATGCTATGCTCGTCAAGCAAACCCAAGTATTCCGCGTGTGCAAACATGGCTTACACCCGTTGTATGTGAACGTAGAGTCTATCACATCCGATCATCACGAGATGCTTCGAAACGATGAACTGTAGCAACGGTGCATACGAGGGGAGAACACTTTATTATCTTGATATTAATGTGAGGGATCATCTTATAATGCTACCGTCGCGATCTAAGCAAAATAAGATGCATAAAGGATTAACATCACATGCAATTCATATGTGATATGATATGGCCCTTTAGTCTTTGCGCCTTTGATCTTCATCTCCAAAGCACGGACATGATCTCCATCATCAACGGGCATGATCTCCATCATCATCGGCGTAGCGTCAAGGTCCATGGCATCGTCTTCATGGTTGTTCACCGTGTGTAGCAACTATTACAACTACTTTGAAATAATACTACAACATGAAATATAAAGACAACCATAAGGCTCCTGCCGGTTGCCACAATACAATAATGATCATCTCATACATATTCATCATCACATCATGGCCATATCACATCACCAAACCCTGCAAAAACAAGTTAGACGCCTCTAATTGGTTTGCATAATTTACGTGGTTTAGGGTTTTCGAGTAAGATCCAATCTACCTACGAACATGAACCACAACGGTGATACTAGTGTTGTCAATAGAAAGAGTAAATTGAATCTTCACTATGGTGGGAGAGATAGACACCCGCGAAGCCACTTATGCAATACAAGTTGCATGTCGAACGTGGAGCAAGTCTCATGAACACGGTCATGTAAAGTTAGCCCGGGCCGCTTCATCCCACCATGCCGCAAGATGCAAAGTACACGAACTAAAGACAACAAAGCATCAAAGTCCACAAAACAATTGTGTTCTACTCGTGCAAACAATCTATGCATAGACACGACTCTGATACCACTGAAGGGATTCGTAGCATAGAAAACAAAAATTTTCCTACCGCAAGAACGAAACACAAGCCAAGATCTAATCTAGTAGATGGTAGCAACGAGAAGATCATGAGACTAACCCTCGAAGATTTCCAAAGCCTAACGAGAAGATTAGATCTCGTGGTGGATGTAGTCGATCACTTGCCGCTTGCAAAAGCGCGTAGAAGATCTTGACCGCTTGCAAAAGCGCGTAGAAGAACTTGACGGTGCCACAATCGGGCAGCACCTCCGTACTCGGTCACACGTACGGTGTTGATAAAGACGACGTCCTCCTTCCCGTTCCAACGGGTAGCGGAAGTAGTAGATCCTCCTCGGAATCCCGGCAGCACGACGGCGTGGTGGCGATGGTGGTTGACGTGGGCATAACCCTTTGGATAACCAATGTTGCTCTACCCAACACGGCCCAACTGGAGGCCCATGAAGGTACCCGATGGCAAGATGGGCCACTAGGACGGTGCAGCGGAAGGCTTCTTGAAGAACAAGGCACGAAAGGAGCCGAACAAGGAAAGTTTAGAAACAGATCTACTGTAAACCTAGTCGTACTCGATTAGGCCTTTCGAGACCTGGCCACCTATATAAAGGCCAGGAGAGGGGCTATCGAGGGGACACAATCAATCCTAGCAATACTAGCCAACAGAAGCTTAGAACTAGGTTACCCTTGCAATCACCATCTCGACGAGATCACAGCCGAACACTTCGGCACCCCATTGTAACCTGTTTTCATCATAATCAAAGAACAGACAAGCAGGACGTAAGGGTTTTACCTCATCGAGGGCCCCGAACCTGGGTAAATCGCTCTCCCCGCTTGTCTGTGTACCGATGTCTCGTGTCAGCTTGCAGGATTCCATCAACCCTAAGCCCCTCTCGGAGGGCATTGCCGAGGAGCACCCTCGACAATTGGCGCCGTCTGTGGGAACCCTGTTGGCACAAGGCAAGGCATCGCAGACCCGATCATGGCATCGGCAGCTTCACCGACAAATTCGCCGGCAACGTCGCCAGCAACTTCATCAGCAACTTCATCAGCAACTTCATCGGCACCATCGTCGCCCATCCTGGGAAGCCCGATTCGATTCGGCTCCTACGAGTTTACTCCACACAGCGATTCCTCCCGCTCGAACTTTTCAGATCTACAAGGGAACATGGAGATGACCTTCAGCAGCGTCCACTACAACGTCAATGCAGAAGGAATCCTACGATTGCTGGAATCCCCCGCCTCTGGATCGACGAGTTCTAGCGCACCATCATCACCCGATCTATCGGCTGGACTGACAGGATCGACGTGCTCACCCGCTCCTTCGACTCCCCGCTCGGTGTCCTCCATGTCGGTAGGGTCTGACGATCCCACATCTTCGGAATTAACCTCATACTACTGCCTGAACTGCGACACCAGGCACGGGCTGGGATCGAGCGACACGCCGTTCATCTGCAACGCCCAGTATTCATCGGGAGAGGACAGTATCGACAGCACCATCCAGGGAATCACCCGAAGATCGGCACACCATCAGGTTTATGTCGCCAATAACACGGGAAACTCAAGGCGTAGAGGTGACGAGGATCATACCCCTCGTTCCAGTAGAAGGGCGAGTTTTGAGAACAGCGCCAGCAACCGTGACAGCGATTACACCATCGCGGATGAGGAGTGGGCAGCAGCAAGGGCAGCAGTACTCAACAACACGCCGCTCCCTGCGGGGACTTCGGTTGGAACCCTCAATGCTTACCGCTCCATACTAGAGAAGAACCGGGAGCACCTGTCAAAAGAGCAAGCCTCCCTCGAGAGACGCTTATCGGCAGCGGATCGATCCAGTGAACGACGAAGGGGCTCACAAGGGAGTGCCTCCCGAAACACTCAGGGAGCAGGCAAGCACCGGTCAAGGATATCCAGGCTTTCGGAAGATGACGCCAGAGAGATAACATCGAATCTAACTAAATCCTTTATGACTACGGATACTGCGGGCATGCCACGACCGAAAACCGTTGCAGGAGCAATGGCCAACCTCGCCGCTTACCTCATCAACCAGCGCCCCGAAGGATCTATGACTCAGGCTCACCGAGGTGCCCTCGAAAGTCTCGCGATATTGGGGAACAACCTAGTCCCGCAAAAGGAAAGGACTATGGTCCAAGGTAGTGGGTCAAAACATCATGCGAGAGACGCTCGGGACGAGATCACCCAGAGCAGGATCGACAAAGCAAGACGATGACGCGCCACTAGGAAAGACGACGACAGCGATTCTTCGGATGAAGACCAGGAGTACGACGGCGAACTCAGGGGAGCCGATTGTCTAAGTTACAAGATACGCGAGGCAATGCCGCCCAAAAAATTTAAGCCTACCCCTACCGACGCTGCCAAGTACGATGGACAGCAAGAGCCAAGATCCTGGATAGATGACTACCTGCAGACAGTGATCCTGCACAAAGGAAACCAGATAGCGGCAATGCAATGCTTACAGCTTTACTTGAAGGATTCAGCACGGGCCTGGCTACGGGGGCTGCCGAAAGGTTCTGTCAAATCATGGGACGACCTAGTAGACGCCTTCGTTGCCAACTTCCAAGCAACATATAAGAGGCCCATCGGGATCGAAGAGCTATGAAATTGTCGGTAGAAGCAGAAGGAATCGATGCGTTCATACATCGGGAGATTCACAAAGCTCCTGAAAGCTGCCGAAGACGTATCTGTCGACAGAGCAATCGACGCTTTCAGCGACGGCGTTCAGCGGGAGAGTTACATAGAAGAACTCGGGCGCAAAAAGCCAAAAACCATAACCAAGCTAATGGAAATCGCCAACGAGCTGGGCTGATGGTGAGGATAACGTACGAAGGCCACGGCGGCGTAGTGATGACGAAGACGATGACCAGCCGAAGCACGATTCGGGTGGCCGAAGGGATCGTCACAAGAGAAGAAAAAACCGCAACTATGATGACAACAATCCGGTAGCCGCGGGGTATTCCGATCGGCGGGACGAGCGAGACGACGAGGCACGATGGTAACCGGAATAACTGCGGAAACCGTGGTAATTATAAACCACGACAGCAGAGGACTCCCGAACTACCCTACGCTGAACAGGTCAACGCCCCCTGTTACCTACATTCGTATATCGATTCCAAGGACGGCAAAACAAAGTCAAGTCACCTGCTCAGGGACTGCCGGCAGTTCCTTGACATGCACAAACTCATCCAGCAGTCAGGCCAGCAACAGCTACCACCACCACCCCCACCTCCACCGCAGCATCAAGTCCAGCAAGCTCAACCCCATCAACCCAACGAGGCGTTCCCACCACCACGTGGGCAGATGAGCATGATCCACAGGACAGGTGTTTCGAAAAGGGAGATGAAGAAGCTCACCCGAGAGATCAACTTGGCAGAAAGCATCATGGCAAATATCCCTGAATACGTCGGCTGGTCTTCTCGAACATTACGTTTAGTCGAGCAGATCACCCGATGACCATACCAAAACCAGGACACGCCGCCTTGGTAGTCGAAGCACAGATTGGGGGGTTCAAGATGAGCAAAGTCTTCATGGATGGCGGAAGCGGGCTAAACCTGATATTTGTCGACACAATCAGGAGTATGGGGATCACTATGAGCATGCTGGAAGAAACAGACACTTGCTTCCACGGGATCCTTCCAACTGCACCGGGCCACTCTCTTGGCAAAGTCTACCTGAATGTTATCTTCGATAGAGCCGATAATTTCAGGAAGGAAAAAATCGAGTTTGAAGTGGTGAACTGGGAATCATAGTATCACGCTATACTCGGGAGACCAGCGTATGCCAAGTTCATGGCTGTGCCACATTACGCATACCTCAAGCTGAAAATGCCTGGGAACAATGGGACAAACATCACAGTCTATGGAAGTTTTTCACGCTCGGATAATTGTGATCGCGACTTTCAAAGGATTGCTGCAAAGTTCGGGCCACAGCGAGAAATCGTCGGCCCTCCGTCCAAGCTGTCCTTGCGAGAGATCAAGGAAGAAAAAGATGGCAGGGAAACCAAGAAGAAGCCAGCAGCTCTCGCCCTTAAAGCTTCGGCAGCAGATGCTTCGGCAGCAGAAGCCTCGGCAGCAAAAGGTTCGGCAGTTGATGGCACAGAAGGCTTAGGAGAAAGCAAGACAATGGCGACCACCGCTCAAACACTTGATGAAACCAGCAACGCTACAACAATCACTAACGCGGAGAAGAAGCCAGAAGAAGAGAAGAACCCCTTCCTTGACTAAGCAGTTTACCAGCCTTTATTTTCTTTCGTCATAAACATGGCCTCCCAATTTTCGCCCTCTAGCATCGTGCTTACCTTTATTAATAAAAACTCAAGCTTTGATTCTTTGCTAAGCATTGCAGCAATTACAAAACTTCCAAAGCCTCATCACTATGTAAAAATAGTACGTGGCAGAAGATCGTGCTCCAAAAAGCCTCTACGAGTGCTAAAACGACGTTGACCTTCCCCTCTGCTATAGATGCCTTTACGAGTGCCAAAAATAGCAAGAGTGTGGAAATACACATAAACAACAACCCACGTTCGATATTTTACTTATGGAAATATCAAAGAACAACGGGCTCATCGGCAGAATCACTACACCCGAAATATTCGGGAGTGCATGTCGAAATTTAAAACGGTTGAAAGCAAAGTTGCGCATACAACAGGTTTAGCAAGACCTGCAACACGAGCTGATCACTCACATGATTTGCCAGCCAACCAATATACATACATCTAAAACGAGCAACTAAGATTCGTTCAAAACTTGCCAACGGCAATAACATGGTAAAAGTACATATGCATGTATCTACCAAACGAGAAGGCATCATCACATAATCCAGACACCTGGATAAAATAGCCAAATTCTCTATTTACAAAACGGACATTAAAACCCTGAAATCACCCTTGTGGAGTCCCTCTTTCTTCAGGTACCCTTGAGTCTTCCTCGAGTCTGTCGACAACTATGTTGGCAGGCAACAATACCTTCGGGTACAGCGCCTCCAGGTCCCCAGTAGTGTTGGCAACCGACAGCAAACCTGTCGAAGGATAACGGGCAAGTACAAGGGCAAGCGTAAACCTGGCTCCTGCAAAAACTTGCGCGCGTACCAACTCTCGGACCTTCTTGGCGTTACCAAATTCAGACATCAAAGCAAGGAGAGTTGGAGGAACTGCATTCAAGGGAAACATTGTCTTCCAAACCACCCTCATAGCCTTATAGCACTTGTCAAAAAAGGTATGAACCTGCTGAACCCGATCCTGAAAACGCGCGACAGCCGAAGCCTTCGACTGCTCCCGCCAGAAAATTTCTTCGGATGAGGATAGCTGGGTCAATGTATTCACACATTCGTGAATCCATTTGTTCTCCTCTGCACGGTTCAGAGCTATGACTGGCACAGAAGTAAGCAAAGGATCAGTTAAGATTCTATCAATCAAAGGGCGCAGAGATCAAAGGACTCACAGTTCAAGCTCTCGGTAGCCTTATGCAGCTCAGTAAGAGCATACCGCTCTACGTCGGCTGCAATCTCGCCCTTCTTGTTGACAATTGCCGCCAAGGCGTAAGTGCTGCGCAGGTCCTTCTCCATCTGTGTGATCCGATCCTTCATTCGTTGGACCCGATCACCTTCGGGAAGAACGCCCGAAGAGTCATCAACAAACGAGGACACCGGGAAAACCTGCATGCAACAGTGTCAAAAGGATGACGGTCATGGACAAATTAAGCATCCAACATAACTCCCATCGGGAGAGGTACAAGAAATTTCTATCAGAAGAAGTACAGATGAAGATATTATGACAAAAGTATGATGGCAACATTGCCAGCACAAGTGTTCATTACAAACTTGAGTTCTCGCAACAGAATAATGTTTCATACTAGCCCAAGGATAAAATTGTTACAATAATCAAGGAGCTCGAGTCCGAGTCGACAGGCTGGGGCCAGCCGATGCCTTTCCCGACGAAACTAAATCAAGGAGCTGGCGAGCACAAGTACGGGCGGACGCTGTAAAAGCGCTTAAGTTAACAAGACGCCCATCTTTCTCTTTCAGCAGCTCCATAGTCATTTCTTCGATGTCAGCCTTAAAGCCGTAACCCATCATAAGTTGGAAGGCAAGAAGGGCACCATAGGTACGTGAGGTGCGCTTGAATACCTCGATGACCTCCTTGGTGTCGACTGCGAAGGCATCAATCAGCTGTCCCAGAGTCTTCTCCTGCTTGGCCTTGGGGAATATCATTGAATGCATCCGCGCCAGAGCACCCTTTCCCTTGTCTAGCAGCTCCCGGGAAAGCTGGTGGGTGGCAAGAACCATTGACACACCATTTGCCGGGGAGTTGCCTGGAACTTTGTCCAAGGCAGTAGCAGGGATGCTGGCGGCCTCTGCAAAGAGATTAAAGGAAATCGTTGACAAAGAAACAAGATCCATAGAAAATGGTAATCTAGAAGAGATGTAGGAACTTACCAAGCAGGGCTAAGGCAGACTGACGAAGGAGTTCATCCTTTTACGCCGCTCGAGCTTCCTCCTCCTTCAGCCTTTCCTTCAGCTTGTTCAGCTCTTCTTTCGGGGAGTCGACCTCTCGGCGGGCTATGGCGGCCTTTTTGATGGCGCCATCCAGCTTTGAAGAGGAAGACTTAGCCTCCTCTTGCAGCCGAATTTTGTCTGCCTCCAGGGAGGTGAATTGAGAGGCGAAAGCCTCTAAAGAGGATATTACACCTCGTAGATCCTTGAAGAAAGGGAATGTTTTATGAAAATCATTAAGCAAAGACACATTCCAAAAAGGTTCTTGCTAGACTCAACGAAGACTTACAGAAGGAGGAGCTGCGGCAGCAGCAGGAGCATCTTTTCCTTTGGAAAGGGAGGAGGCAGTCGATGCTTGCGCCGTAGGAGCCGTCTTGGGAGCCGAAGCTTCGGAAGCTGCGGCAGTTGGCGAGACAGCATCAGGTCTGACCCTCTTGGGTGGAGGCTCAATAAAATCATCATCACTGCAAAGAAAAGTTTGATCGACTAAGTTATGAGAAAAATGCGAAAAGTTAAAGGAGCTGAAAATAGTAAAAAGAAGAAAAACACTTACATGTCAAGGAGATCATCTTCATCGGCAAAACCGCCGATTGACCTCTTTGTAGGTGGAGCCCTGGTCTCTTCCGCAGCTGCATTAATAAAGGTATCATGATCAGCGCCATCATCACGCACTGATCCCTCTGTGTCACAAGTGTCATCGGCTGACGGGGGGAGATTGGTGTGAGCAGTTTCGGAATTTATCGGATCATCATGATCGCTTGATGGGTTTGTATGCTCAACAGTACGAAGGTCAACGGGTTCTGAAGAGCCTCTTCCTTCGGAAGTGTCATTTGGTAAATCGTGTAAGTCCTCGAAGGCTACAAGGGTCTGTCGAAGAAAAGACAAATGAGGATAATAGTGATAAATGTCGACAACAGTATAACAGGAATTCAAGGAGGGAAATTACCTTTGGTGGTGGATGATCGGCATCGAAAGGAGCATACGGGGATATCAGTGGGATCGAGTCTTCTTGACTAAAGAAAGTGAGGCGACGGACTTCATCGAGCAGCTCTTTTTCTGACAGTTCGGCAGCATTGATTCTGGTCTCATCCTTTAGACCTAAGTACAACCACATTGGGCGAACCCTAGCCATGACTGGTTGGACCCGGCGTTTCAGAGACACTGCCGCTACCTCGGTGCCAACCATGGTTTGCCCGTCAGCCTCCTTGATCCGAAGGAATCTGGCGAATAATTCGTCGGCTGCTACTTTTTCGTCGGGAGAGAGAACATTCTTCCAGGGATTCTTAGGCTTGGCCTCAAGGACATCGACAAAGCGGGGAAGCTGAGATTCGGGTGACGAGGAATCCTTGATATAGAACCACTTCAATCTCCACCCTTGCACGGACTCTCTCATTGGGAAATTGAAGTAATTGACATCCGAACGAGCTACAAATCCTACTCCTCCGGTGACAAAAGATCCATTGCTACTGTTGTATCTCTTCACATAGAAGATCTTTTTCCATAACCCAAAATGAGGCTCAACGCCTAGATATGCTTCGCAGAGGGTGATGAACACAGCAACGTGAAGGATTGAGTTGGGAGTGAGTTGCCATAGTTGGATTTCATAGGTTCGCAGGAGATGGAGGAGGAATTCGTGAATAGGAAGTGAAAGGCCTCGGTACAAGAACGACAAGAACATCACGGTAAAACCGGCAGGAGGGTTAGGTCTAGAAATCGCACCTGGAAAGATCACATTCCCCTCATCAGGGGAGATCAATCCCAGACTTCGGGATCTCTTTTCGTCACGCTTGGTGACGGTCGAGGCTATCCAATCACCGGGCTTCGCTGCTGAGCTCGATGGCGCCGGCGGCGCCGGAGATGGGGGAGGAGCGCTCGGGGCGCCTTCCTTCGAAAGGATCGAAGAAGGTTTGGCGGCGACGCCTCCGCTCGTCGAGCTGGCGGCGGCGTTGGGGATCTTCTTCTTCACCATCGCGAAATCTGGGAGAAATCGGAAGACAGTGGTGGCGGCGCGAGCGGTTGTGAACAAGAACGGCAAAGAAATGAATGAAGGAGAATGATAGGGATTTTTATCTCTTGGGGAACTTAAGGAAGGCTTCATATTCTTAATGGGCCTGTTCTCCAGTTAATGTTTGCGGAAATCGAGGAGGTGCCTCGTTAACCGTGTAAAGAGGAGTAGGAATCGCTCGAAAACAGGGCTGGCGGATCGTGTATTATCGGTCGGAATCAAGGGGACAGAAAAACGTCATCAATGACGTCATGAGCACGAAGAGATAAGAAAGTATCGGGTGATCAACTTGAGCCTACGCACGGGTTGCGAGCATCCGCGCCTAGGCTCGGGGGCTACTCCCATCAGGAGCGCTGACGCGCACCCGATAGAATGAAGGTTCGAAGGAAAAACATGACTCGAGTCTGTACCCGGACGTAAGCACCCGTGCCCAGACTCGGGGGCTACTCCCATCGGGAGCGCTGAACGCGCACCCGATAAAACTTTTTTCGCACTCCAGGATCATGCCCGGGGACTTGATTCTGTGTAGGGTAACGTTGTTTTGCCATCGGCAGTTAACCAACGAAGTTGGGCACGTTATTCGTTATCCCTTGCTTAAAGAAAATGTATCGGATGGACTACAAAAACTTGCATGAAAAAGCTTCGGCAGAAGAAAATGTTCGAGTGGTACAACTTGAGTCTACGCACGGATTACAAGCATCCGTACCTAGACTCGGGGGCTACTCCCATCGGGAGCGCTGACGCGCACCCGATAAAAAATAGAAGACAGAAGAAATACAAGAATGATCAAGGAGAAGGACCTCGGAAGGAGACATGCTTTAGTCTCTACCCGAACTATGTTCGGCTAGACACTCGGGGGCTACTGACGTGGGCATAACCCTTTGGATAACCAATGTTGCTCTACCCTACACGGCCCAACTGGAGGCCCATGAAGGTACCCGATGGCAAGATGGGCCACTAGGACGGTGCAGCGGAAGGCTTCTTGAAGAACAAGGCACGAAAGGAGCCGAACAAGGAAAGTTTAGAAACAGATCTACTGTAAACCTAGTCGTACTCGATTAGGACTTTCGAGACCTGGCCACCTGTATAAAGGCCAGGAGAGGGGCTATCGAGGGGACACAATCAATCCTAGCAATACTAGCCAACAGAAGCTTAGAACTAGGTTACCCTAGCAATCACCATCTCGACGAGATCACAGCCGAACACTTCGGCACCCCATTGTAACCTGTTTTCATCATAATCAAAGAACAGACAGGCGGGACGTAAGGGTTTTACCTCATCGAGGGCCCCGAACCTGGGTAAATCGCTCTCCCCGCTTGTCTGTGTACCGATGTCTCGTGTCAGCTTGCAGGATTCCATCAACCCTAAGCCCCTATCAGAGGGCATTGCCGAGGAGCACCCTCGACAGTGGTGGAGAACTCCGGCAGGGCTTCGCCTATGCGCTGCGGGAGTAGTATGTGGAGGAGGGGCGCTAGGGTTTGGGGAGAGGGAGGCCTTGGGCGCCGGCCACAAAAGGGGGCAGCCAAGGTTGGAGGCTAGAGTGGCTGGCCACCCTCCCCTTGTCAATCATTATATAGGTGGAAGCCCCAAGAGTTGTAGTCCAAGTCTTCGAATAAGACCCCAACACCAAAACTTCCCAAAGGTGGGAAACCTACTCAAGGGGGAAGTCCTACTCAAGGTGGGACTCCCACATTTCCTTGAGGTGGGGTTGGCCGGCCACCTAGGTGGAGCCCACAAGGGACTCCTCCCCCTTAGGGTTTGGCCGGCCATGCAATGTGGAGTCCCTCCGGGACTCCACTTTCCATGGTGATTTCTTCCGGACTTTTCTAGAACCTTCTAGAACCTTCCATAAATGCACCGGATCATTTCCAAACTTGGAAAGTGACTTCCTATATATGAATCTTATTCTCCGGACCATTCCGGAACTCCTCGTGATGTCTTGGATCCAATCCGAGACTCCGAACAAAACTTCGAACTCCATTCCATATTCCATATCTACTTAAACGACATCAAACCTTAAGTGTGTCACCCTACGGTTCACGAACTATGCAGACATGGTTGAGACTTCTCTCCGACCAATAACCAATAGCGGGATCTGGAGATCCATAATGGCTCCCACATATTCAACGATGACTTAGTGATCGAATGAACCATTTACAAACGATACCGATTCCCTTTGTCACGCGATATTTTACTTGTCCGAGGTTTGATCATCGGTATCTCTATACCTCGTTCAACCTCGTCTCCTGACAAGTACTCTTTACTCGTACCATGGTATGTGGTCTCTTATGAACCATTCATATGCTTGCAAGCTAAATAGACGACATTCCACCGAGAGGGCCCAGAGTATATCTATCCGTCATCGGGATGGACAAATCCCACTTGTTGATCCATATGCCTCAACTCATACTTTCCGAATACCTAATCCCATCTTTATAACCACCCATTTACGCGAGTGGCGTTTGATGTAATCAAAGTACCCTTCCAGGCATAAGTGATTTATATGATCTCATGGTCGAAAGGACTAGGTAACTATGTATCGAAAGCTTATAGCAAATGAACTTAATGACGTGATCTTATGCTACGCTTAATTGGGTGTGTCCATTACATCATTCACATAATGACATAACCTTGTTATTAATAACATCCAATGTTCATGATCACGAAAACATGATCATCTATTAATCAACAAGCTAGTTATACAAGAGGCTTACTAGGGACTCCTTGTTGTTTACATAACACACATGTATGAATGTTTCGGTTAATACAATTATAGCATGGTATGCAAACATTATCATAAACACAAAGATATATTATAATAACCATTTTATTATTGCCTCTTGGGCATATCTCTAACAGGTTCTACTTAACTCATAAGCTTTTTAGGCTAAGTTTGATACTCTTGCTCTATTCTATACTTAGACCAAAGTTAACTATAAAAGTAAGCTTTGATAAACAAAGTAAAAGATTGAAGGGTAAAACTTGGGATGGGATCATTGCACATAAAGTAAAGGAAATGGGCCTTGCTCAAGAGAGCTTTGCACTTGCAAGAATATTAGCTTGCCTTGGTTGGTGTACTGGTCAAAATGGTCCTCCTCCTCCTGGTAGTATACCTCCTCCTCCTGGTACTCCTCGGTACTAGTGTCTAAAAACGGATACGAGGTAACAATCACCAAACAAGCTTAAGATCTAGTCTAAGCACACAAAGAGGTTCACACCAACTATCCTAGCATCATCACATTGCTATTATGTTGGTTGACTTTGTTTTCTTCTTAAGAAAAAATAATTTCCTCTCATTACAAATATTGAATTAGGGTTTCTATTTAGTTCCTTGAGGAAATAATTTCCTCTCATTGAATCTTGTTAAGATTTAATCTCCTAAAATGAATAACATATGAACCTATGTTGACCAAGGTCAACCATTCATAATCATCATTTGGGAAAAATGATTTAAATGAGGTATAACACCTCATGCAATTTAACACTACCATACTTACGATTTAACATCACCAAATAATTCAATATGAGATTATATAGACCATGGTCACTACCTCATATTAAGTTACTTGGGACAAGATTTAGATGAGGGAAAACATCTCATATGATTTATTAAATAGTTTTGGACAATATCAATTGACTAGAAATAGCCATAGAGCCCCTTTATTTCAACTAGGCCATGATCACACAAAGTAACCATGTCATATTTTTGCATAAACCTGTAGAGTATGTGAAATGTGATTTAGGAGAGTTGGAATCAACTCAAAAGCATTTTTGGTTTATTTTTAATAATTGTTTGAAGTTGCAAAAGTCCCTGTCTTGTTATTTTTGTCACATTAATTCTACAAAGAATTTCATGATGAGGCCAGTCTAATTGTGTAGATAATTTGATAAGCTTTCCAATTATATAAAATTTGTCAAATTTGGTTTGGTGGATTTTATTCTATTTAAATTTGAAAACAACATCTCTGAGTAAATTGAATAATTCGAAAATTCGATTTTTGAATTAAACGGGCCTCGCGGGAAACGATACTGGGCTAACAGACGAAAAATTAAACGGGCAGGCCCAGCTAGCGTGTCTCGCACGCCGCGGGCCGCCTGACAGTGGGAGCCACATGTCAGTCTGTTTTAAAACCCGAAATGGTAAGTGCTATCGTGGACCGCACGATTAGATCGTGATTGAACGGCCGAGGGCCTTCGTCGTCGATGGCGAGAGAGAGGCTCTGGCGCGGCGATGGTGGGGGGTGGGAGGCTCACCGGCGGCGCGGCGATGGTCGGCGATGGGATGCGGCAAGGTTGTCGACGACGGGGAAGCAGCTGGTACCGGCGGCGTCTCCAACGGTGGCCGAAATCGGCGGCGCGCTTCTCAGCACCTCCGCGGGCTCCGGCGATGAAATTGGACGGCTCCGGTGGTGAATCGAGCAAGGGCAGTGGTCGAGGAGGTCGAGGGAGATTAGGGGAGTGAGATGGTGTGGAGAAACGAACGGGAGAGGGTCTCCTTTTATAGGGGCGGAAGGGGACTGAGGTGCTGCGGCAATGTCGACAGGGGCGCGGGCGTTCCGGCGAGCTAGCGAGCTAGGCGTGGGCGGCGTCCTGTTCCACACGTCATGGCGGTCCTCCTGGCATCAACGGCGCGGCGCGGCGGTGCTTACATTGGTCGGGCACGTGCGAGTACTGGCGCGGCCGTGGCGGACGGGTTCGTCCTCTCCGGCGACGGCGGGCGCGGGTAGGCGACCAAACGGTGTCTGGCGTGTCCGCGGTGCTGTGACGAGGCGCTAGGCGAGAGAGGGGGTCCGGGGGTGTGGCGATGCGGCGAGGCGATATGCGTGCCCGTGGCGCGCGCGGCCGTGCACACGTCGACGTGGCCGTGCACGTCCTGTCGCGCAGGGCGTCGTGGGCGCGCGCGTGTCTGGTGCGTGTCGTCGTCCTCTCGACCAACGGCGGGTACCAACTGATGGGGTTCGTAGCATAGAAAACAAAAAATTTCCTACCGCAAGACGAATAAATCCAAGATCTAATCTATGGAACACCCAAGATCTAATCTACAAGATCGAAGCAACGAGATTGATATGAGACTAACCCTCGAAGATTTCCAAAGCCTACGAGATTAGATCTCGTTGTTGGTGTAGACGATCATCCCCGGTGCTGCAATCCGGCAGCACTTCCGTACTCGGTCGCACGTACGGTGTCGATGAAGCTCCTTCCTCTCCCCGTTCCAGCGGGCAGCGGAGGTGTGGTAGATCTCCACGGAATCCCAGCAGCACGACGGCGTGGTGGTGGTGGTGGAGAAGAATTCCTGCAGGGCTTCGCCTAAGCCGGAGCGAGAAGAAGCCGGGAGGGAGGAGAGGTGGCAAATTAGGGTTGCGTACGGAGCAGCTTTGGCCGGCCAAACTATCCCACTATATATAGTCGGGAACTAGGGTTAGAGTTTCACAAAACCCATCTAGTGTCGGCGCCTGGTGGGCCCACACAATACCCTGGCGCGGCCTGGGGGGGCCCGCGCCGGCGTGTTGTGTGGCCCACCCCTAGCCTTTCTCCGTCTCCCCTTTGGACTCCGTCTACGTGACAGAAAAATAAGAACCTCTGTTTTTATTTCGTCCAATTCCGAGAATGTTTCCAGAACAACTTTTCTTGAAATACAAAACAGCGAGAATTCTTCCAGAACAATTCCGGTCCTCCTCGTGATGTCTTGGATCCCATCCGAGACTCCGAACAACATTCGGTCTCCATCTCATATTCCGAATCTACCTATGCGACATCGAACCTTAAGCGCGTCACCCTACGGTTCGTGAACAATGCAGACATGGTCGAGACTCCTCTCCGAGCAATAACCAATAGCGGGATCTGGAGATCCATAATGGCTCCCACATATTCAACGATGACTTAGTGATCGATTGAACCAATTACATACGATGCCAATTCCCTTTGTCTTGCGATATTTTACTTGTCCGAGGTTCGATCATCGGTATCTCCATACCTTGTTCAACCTCGTTACCGACAAGTACTCTTTACTCGTACCGTGGTATGTGATCTCTTATGAACCATTCATATGCTTGCAAGCTAATCAGATGACATTCCATCGAGAGGGCCCAGAGTATATCTATCCGTCATCAGGATGGACAAATCCCACTATTGATCCATATGCCTCAACTCACACTTTCCAAATACTTAATCCCATCTTTATAACCACCCATTTACGCAATGGTGTTTGATGTAATCAAAGTACCCTTCCGGTGTAAGTGATTTACATGATCTCATGGTCGAAGGACTAAGACAACTATGTATCAAAAGCTTATAGCATTTTGAACTTAATGACTTGATCTTATGCTACGCTTATTTGGGTGTGTGTCCATTATATCATTCAACTAATGACATAACCTTGTTATTAATAACATCCAATGTTCATGATCACGAAACCATGATCATCCATTAATCAACAAGCTAGTTATACAAGAGGCTTACTAGGGACTCCTTGTTGTTTACATAACACAACACATGTATCAATGTTTCGGTTAATACAATTATAGCATGGGATGTAAACATTTATCATGAACACTAAGATATAACAATAACTAATTTATTATTGCCTCTTGGGCATATCTCCAACAGTCTCCCACTTGCACTAGAGTCAATAATCTAGTTTACATTTGTAAAGATATAACACCTTGGCCTTCTGGTGCTTATCATGTTTTGCTTACGGGAGAGGTTTTAGTCAACGAATCTGACACGCTTAGAAACGTATGTATTTTGCAATTCATTTGCGTCTCAACGCATCACTCATTTTCCAAATGAGTCGGCATTAATTGTATATGTTTAGTCCTCTGGTGGAACCTTAATTCCGCGGTCTGAAAATAAGTCACTAATATTGTCATACACAATATAGCTTCAAAGTTCTGACACTATCGGAACTACACCAAGTTCTCTAAGAACTCCTCGACTTAACATCCTCGGTCATTGTCAAAACAATGACACACTCGCACTTCGTTTGTAGAATCCGTCACAATATTTAGAACTCATCTAAATCTAGCATAGACAACTTCTAGCTCATTGTGCTACCTCAACACTTATCCTAATTGAGATTGAAAAATATTTTTATATGTGACCAAACTAATATCGGTGCAACACCTTACAGCGATTTGTTTGTCATTACCCCATACAAAAACTATATATATATATATCCTTGGTTCTTCTAAAGTACTCAGGGATATTCTTACTGTTGTCCAATGATCATCACATGAATCATTCTGGTATATGCTCGTAACACTTTAGAGCACAGGACATCTGACTTTGTACATATTGTTCGTGATCTAAAGTCACTCATGTGATTTTACTCATTGAGTGTCAAATACACTCAAGTCTTGTTAAACCTTCACATGCAAAAGAACACCTTCTTAATATTTTTTATATTGAACTACTTCAATTTTTGTTATATGTTCTTTGACTTAAACTTATTATGTGTTTCAATCCATCTTCATAGATCTTGACACTAAATATGTTTCAGTCCATATCCTTTCATTTAAGTTAATTCTCAATGAAACCTTTTATTCACATCAAGTATATAATTACATCATTTATAATCGACGATATGTCATCTACATAAAGTATTATAAATATGTCTCAGCGCTCCCACTTAATTTCTTGCAAATGCAAGTATCTTCATCGTTTCTGATGAAATCAAAAACTCTTTGACTATTTCATCCGGTGAAGATTCCAACTCCGCGATACTCACTTCATCCAATTGAAGTTCGTATACCTATCTAGTATTCCACGGACCAGCAAAACTCTTGGTTGTATCTAGTATACATCCTTTATACACACTTCGGGTAAGGAATGTATTTCTGCCATCCTACTATCATATCTCATAAAAGAAATATGTAGCGATTACTAGAATAATCCACATAGACTATAAGCATTGCCACGAAAGATCTAATCTTATCGTAGTCAACTCTTTGAACTTTGTCGTAAACAACTTTTCGATAAGTCAAGCTCCTTTAAGGATATTTCATCCAAGTCCATCTATTTTATAGATCCATTTACTTTCAAAAAGTATTCATCTATCTTGGATTTTATGGTGCATAGCCATTTTAACGGAGTCAGGGCCCATCATAACTTCTTTGTTTGCAGTTGGTTTATCATTGTTCAAAATCAATCCTTTGTCCACAAATCATTTATTTGATCACAAAGTAAACCATACCTACAAGGTTCAATATGTACTTCGATCTCCATGGCTAAAACACTTTGTAGTCATGGGAGCCATGATCGTCGTGGTCGCTTCGGAACCATTTCCGATGCTTGCGCTACTCTGATCATTATGCTCAGGTTCATAAACCTTATCAAGTTCTATTGTCCTCCCACTCAAAAACTTCGCTAGAAAACAATTTCTTGGAAATAAGCAAGTAACATTAACAAACACTTTTGTCTTTTACTTCATAGTGGGAAGAATTCCCAATCCATTCTCTTGGGATAACCAACAAAGACATTCATCCGGTTTTGGTTGTAAACTCATTTACTTATACCAAAATTTTAAGAAAGGACTATTAGGGTTTATACCCATGCCATAACTTGTATGGTGTCATTTCAACGGATCATGATGATGCTCTATTCAGTGTAAGAGCTGTAGTCTCTAAAGCATAATCCATAAAACTATAATGGCATCAATATTTTATCTCATCTTTGATCCAACAAGGTTTGGATACGTATCTCGGATACTTCATCATCTCTATGATACTCCAAGAAACGTGAGTTGTAGAACAACTTCATAACTCTCTTAGATGTTCGCTAAAAACTCGTAATTCAAATATTTCCACTATGATCCAATCATAGATATTTGACTTTTCTATTACGATGATTTCCACTTCATGCTGAAATTTATTTGAATCCATTCAAATGTTTCAAACTTCTTCCTTATCGAATATATCCTCATATATATACTCAATTCATTGTTGGAAGTTTTCATGAAGTAAACGAATCTCCCGCACACAACTATGCCCAGTGAACCACATACATCACTATGTATGTTTCCACTAAGTTAGTTGCCCGTTCAACTCTTAGCCTATGAACGGTATTTAAGACATTTCCTTTTAGAAGAGATTTGCAAGCGCCAAATGATTCAAAAATCATATGACTCCAAAATTCCATTCAAATGGAGTTCCTTCATGCGTTCCTTTCTAACATGACCTAAATGGCGGTTCCACTAATGAGTGAAATTCAAATCATTTGCCTTATGGCATTTTAGCGTCAGTGTTATGTATGTGTGTTTCACCATTAAGATTTATAATAACTTATCCATCGTACATGGAGTAATGTCATAATTTGAACAACTCATTGTTTTCATTTGACCAGAGCAAAATAACAATTTATTAAGTTCTTTATTATAAATTCTAAGGGCTAGGTAGAATGCCAACGACAAACATGATAACACTTTATTATGTTCCAGACGTGCATTATTACCATATTCCTTATCGAGTCACTTAGGCCATCGTATTCTTGTATTGCGTTGTATTGTATGACATCTCATACCAACCAATCTGGTACAAATACCCAAGAATTCTATTATGTGACCAAACAAGGAATACATCCATAACATGTATATCATCTATATACATCCGAGCTAGACTTTCTAGTCTTTTTCTTTCTTTTTGCCAAAATATCTTTTGTGGTTTCTCTTTTAGCTTTCCCCATTCTCGAGAAAACACTTCACCTTCAATAACTTCTAGGTCCATTGGTCAAATACCAATAACCTTGAGGTTCTTACTTTGAAGTTGATCATCAAATGACAAGTGTTCCGGACTTCACTATTAGTAACTTTGTAATATGATGAACAATTTCACTCATAATTTTATCCATCATATCATGACGACTTTCCGAGACCATGTCCGTACATGCTAGGCTCGTAAAGTTTAACCTCGATATTCGCATGTGCAAATCTGGCTTGCACCCGTTGTATGCACACGTAGAATCTATCACACCCGATCATCACGTGATGCTTCGAAACGACGAGTCTTAGCAACGGTGCATACTAAGGACGATTACTTCATGGATATGCGAATATCGTTAGTGCCCAACTTAGTTGGAGGATCGGGACGCCTAGCGTCTTCAACCTTCGTACATTCCCATAAAACTTATGAGTTTATGTAGTCTCACTAGATTATATTCTATCATCTTGCAATAAGGTCTTAGATATCACATATATCTCATACCTCGCTTATTTCTGAAAACAAAATTTTCAGCTCCTTACTTTTCAAACGGATTTAAACTTCAAGTTTCACGGAGACAAGATGATTTTGTACTAATTGAAACCATTGCTCTTTGAATCATCAATGTGAGGTTTACTAAAAGTTTGCATTAGGATTTAATCATATCTTGATTCTTTAACAATACGGTACCAGTCCGTAAAGTTACTTGTCAGACTTAACAGTATTTCTATCTCAATTACAAGACTAGCGTATGGTAGAAAACGGATGCCAATTCTACAAACTTTAATTCAAAATACTATTCAGACTATGTTCATGATAATTAGTTCATGTTTTAATCTAATTACTAATGAACTCCCACTTAATACAACATCCCTCATAGTTGTTAAGTGGCACACGATCCACATCCACTACACCAAAACCGATCATCACGTGAGATGATGTAGCTTCAATGGTGAACATCAACATGTTGATCACATCATCCATATGACTCGTGTTCAACCTTTCGGTTTCCTGTGTCCCGAGGCCATGTCTGTACATGCTAGGCTCGCCAAGCAAACCCAAGTATTCCGCGTGTGCAAACATGGCTTACACCCGTTGTATGTGAACGTAGAATCTATCACATCCGATCATCACGAGATGCTTCAAAACGATGAACTGTAGCAACGGTGCATACGAGGGAAGAACACTTTATTATCTTGATATTAATGTGAGGGATCATCTTATAATGCTACCGTCGCGATCTAAGCAAGATAAGATGCATAAAGGATTAACATCACATGCAATTCATAATATGTGATATGATATGGCCTTTCTTCTTGTGCTTTTGATTTCCATCTCCAAAGCACATGAGCATGATCTCCATCATCACCGACATTGCACCAAGGTCCATGGCGCCGCTTCATGGTTGTCCATCACTTATAGCTATTATAACAACTACTTGAAATAAAGCTATTACATGATGAATAGACACGCGAGGTCTTTAACAAAAATTAAAGACAACCATTAGGCTCCTGCCGGTTGCCATAATACAATAATGAACATCTCATACATCAAATATAATCATCATCACATCATGGCCATATCACATCACCAAACTCTGCAAAAACAAGTTAGACGCCTCTAATTTGGTTTGCATATTTTACGTGGTTTAGGTTTTTCGAGTGAGATCCAATCTACCTACGAACATGAACCACAACGGTGATACTAGTGTTGACAATAGAAGTGCAAATTACAATCTTCACTATGGTGGGAGAGACAGACACCCGCAAAGCCACTTATGCAATACAAGTTGCATGTCAAGCGTGGAGCAGGTCTCATGAGACGCGGTCATGTAAAGTTAGCCCGGGCCGCTTCATCCCACCATCCCGCAAGATGCAAAGTGCACAAACTAAATCAACAAAAGCATCAACGCCCACAAAACCATTGTGTTCTACTCGTGCAACGAGATCTATGCATAGACATGGCTCGATACCACGCGATGGGGTTCGTAGCATAGAAAACAAAAATTTCCTACCGCAAGACGAATAAATCCAAGATCTAATCTATGGAACACCCAAGATCTAATCTACAAGATCGAAGCAACGAGATTGATATGAGACTAACCCTCGAAGATTTCCAAAGCCTACGAGATTAGATCTCGTTGTTGGTGTAGACGATCATCCCCGGTCTTGCAATCCGGCGGCACTTCCGTACTCGGTCGCGCGTACGGTGTCGATGAAGCTCCTTCCTCTCCCGTTCCAGCGGGCAGCGGAGGTGTGGTAGATCTCCACGGAATCCCAGCGGCACGACGGCGTGGTGGTGGTGGTGGAGAAGAATTCTGCGGGGCTTCGCCTAAGCCGGAGCGAGAAGAAGCCGGGAGGGAGGAGAGGTGGCAAATTAGGGTTGCGTACGGAGCAGCTTTGGCCGGCCAAACTATCCCACTATATATAGTCGGGAACTAGGGTTAGGGTTTCACAAAACCCATCTAGTGTCGGCGCCTGGTGGGCCCACACAATACCCTGGCGCGGCACGGGGGGCCGCGCCGGCGTGTTGTGTGGCCCACCCCGGCCTTTCTCCGTCTCCCCTTTGGACTCCGTCTACGTGATAGAAAAATAAGAACCTCTGTTTTTATTTCGTCCAATTCGAGAATGTTTCCGAACAACTTTTCTTGAAATACAAAATAGCGAGAATTCTTCCGGAACAATTCCGGTCCTCCTCGTGATGTCTTGGATCCCATCCGAGACTCCGAACAACATTCGGTCTCCATCTCATATTCCGAATCTACCTATGCGACATCGAACCTTAAGCGCGTCACCCTACGGTTCGTGAACAATGCAGACATGGTCGAGACTCCTCTCCGAGCAATAACCAATAGCGGGATCTGGAGATCCATAATGGCTCCCACATATTCAACGATGACTTAGTGATTGATTGAACCAATTACATATGATGCCAATTCCCTTTGTCTCGTGATATTTTACTTGTCCGAGGTTCGATCATCGGTATCTCCACACCTTGTTCAACCTCGTTACCGACAAGTACTCTTTACTCGTACCGTGGTATGTGATCTCTTATGAACCATTCATATGCTTGCAAGCTAATCGAGATGACATTCCACCGAGAGGGCCCGAGTATATCTATCCGTCATCGGGATGGACAAATCCCACTATTGATCCATATGCCTCAACTCACACTTTCCAAATACTTAATCCCATCTTTATAACCACCCATTTACGCAATGGTGTTTGATGTAATCAAAGTACCCTTCCGGTGTAAGTGATTTACATGATCTCATGGTCGAAGGACTAAGACAACTATGTATCGAAAGCTTATAGCATTTTGAACTTAATGACTTGATCTTACGCTACGCTTATTTGGGTGTGTGTCCATTATATCATTCAACTAATGACATAACCTTGTTATTAATAACATCCAATGTTCATGATCACGAAACCATGATCATCCATTAATCAACAAGCTAGTTATACAAGAGGCTTACTAGGGACTCCTTGTTGTTTACATAACACACATGTATCAATGTTTCGGTTAATACAATTATAGCATGGGATGTAAACATTTATCATGAGCACTAAGATATAACAATAACTAATTTATTATTGCCTCTTGGGCATATCTGATATAAAGTGTTATCATGTTATATGCCCAAGAGGCAATAATAAATTAGTTATTGTTATATCTTAGTGCTCATGATAAATGTTTACATCCCATGCTATAATTGTATTAACCGAAACATTGATACATGTGTGTTATGTAAACAACAAGGAGTCCCTAGTAAGCCTCTTGTATAACGATATGCCCAAGAGGCAATAATAAATTAGTTATTGTTATATCTTAGTGCTCATGATAAATGTTTACATCCCATGCTATAATTGTATTAACCGAAACATTGATACATGTGTGTTATGTAAACAACAAGGAGTCCCTAGTAAGCCTCTTGTATAACTAGCTTGTTGATTAATGGATGATCATGGTTTCGTGATCATGAACATTGGATGTTATTAATAACAAGGTTATGTCATTAGTTGAATGATATAATGGACACACACCCAAATAAGCGTAGCATAAGATCAAGTCATTAAGTTCAAAATGCTATAAGCTTTCGATACATAGTTGTCTTAGTCCTTCGACCATGAGATCATGTAAATCACTTACACCGGAAGGGTACTTTGATTACATCAAACACCATTGCGTAAATGGGTGGTTATAAAGATGGGATTAAGTATTTGGAAAGTGTGAGTTGAGGCATATGGATCAATAGTGGGATTTGTCCATCCCGATGACGGATAGATATACTCGGGCCCTCTCGATGGAATGTCATCTCGATTAGCTTGCAAGCATATGAATGGTTCATAAGAGATCACATACCACGATACGAGTAAAGAGTACTTGTCGGTAACGAGGTTGAACAAGGTATGGAGATACCGATGATCGAACCTCGGACAAGTAAAATATCGCGAGACAAAGGGAATTGGCATCGTATGTAATTGGTTCAATCGATCACTAAGTCATCGTTGAATATGTGGGAGCCATTATGGATCTCCAGATCCCGCTATTGGTTATTGCTCGGAGAGGAGTCTCGACCATGTCTGCATTGTTCACGAACCGTAGGGTGACGCGCTTAAGGTTCGATGTCGCATAGGTAGATTCGGAATATGAGATGGAGACCGAATGTTGTTCGGAGTCTCGGATGGGATCCAAGACATCACGAGGAGGACCGGAATTGTTTGGAAGAATTCTGCTATTTTGTATTTCAAGAAAAGTTGTTCTGGAAACATTCTCGGAATTGGACGAAATAAAAATAGAGGTTCTTATTTTTCTGTCACGTAGACGGAGTCCAAAGGGGAGACGGAGAAAGGCCAGCGGTGGGCCACACAACACGCCGGCGCGGCCCCCCCCAGGCCGCGCCAAGGTATTGTGTGGGCCCACCAGGCGCCGACACTAGATGGGTTTTGTGAAACCCTAACCCTAGTTCCCGACTATATATAGTGGGATAGTTTGGCCGGCCAAAGCTGCTCCGTACGCAACCCTAATTTGCCACCTCTCCTCCCTCCCGGTTTCTTCGCTCCGGCTTAGGCGAAGCCCTGCAGGAATTCTTCTCCACCACCACCACCACGCCGTCGTGCTGCTGGGATTCCGTGGAGATCTACCACACCTACGCTGCCCGCTGGAACGGGGAGAGGAAGGAGCTTCATCGACACCATACGCGCGACCGAGTACGGAAGTGCTGCCGGATTGCAGCACTGGGGATGATCGTCTACACCAACAACGAGATCTAATCTCGTAGGCTTTGGAAATCTTCGAGGGTTAGTCTCATATCAATCTCGTTGCTTCGATCTTGTAGATTAGATCTTGGGTGTTCCATAGATTAGATCTTGGATTTATTCGTCTTGCGGTAGGAATTTTTTTTCTTCTATGCTACGAACCCCATCGATGGTATCGAAGCCATGTCTATGCATAGATCTCGTTGCACGAGTAGAACACAATGGTCTTGTGGGAGTTGATGCTTTTGTTGTTTTAGTTTGTGCACTTTGCATCTTGCGGGATGGTGGGATGAAGCGGCCCGGCTAACTTTACATGACCGCGTCTCATGAGACTCGCTCCACGCTTGACATGCAACTTGTATTGCATAAGTGGCTTTGCGGGTGTCTGTCTCTCCCACCATAGTGAAGATTGTAATTTGCACTTCTATTGTCAACACTAGTATCACCGTTGTGGTTCATGTTTGTAGGTAGATTGGATCTCACTCGAAAAACCTAAACCACGTAAAATATGCAAACCAAATTAGAGGCGTCTAACTTGTTTTTGAAGGGTTTGGTGATGTGATATGGCCATGATGTGATGATGATTATATTTGATGTATGAGATGTTCATTATTGTATTATGGCAACCGGCAGGAGCCTAATGGTTGTCTTTAATTTTTGTTAAAGACCTGCGTGTCTATTCATCATGTAATAGCTTTATTTCAAGTAGTTGTTATAATAGCTATAAGTGATGGACAACCATGAAGCGGCGCCATGGACCTTGGTGCAATGCTGGTGATGATGGAGATCATGCTCATGTGCTTTGGAGATGGAGATCAAAAGCACAAGAAGAAAGGCCATATCATATCACATATTATGAATTGCATGTGATGTTAATCCTTTATGCATCTTATCTTGCTTAGATCGCGACGGTAGCATTATAAGATGATCCCTCACATTAATATCAAGATAATAAAGTGTTCTCCCCTCGTATGCACCGTTGCTACAGTTCGTCATTTTGAAGCATCTCATGATGATCGGATGTGATAGATTCTACGTTCACATACAACGGGTGTAAGCCATGTTTGCACACGCGGAATACTTGGGTTTGCTTGGCGAGCCTAGCATGTACAAACATGGCCTCGGGACACGAGAAACCGAAAGGTTGAACACGAGTCATATGGATGATGTGATCAACATGTTGATGTTCACCATTGAAGCTAAATCATCTCACGTGATGATCGGTTTTGGTGTAGTGGATGTGGATCGTGTGCCACTTAACAACTATGATGGATGTTGTATTAAGTGGGAGTTCATTAGTAATTAGATTAAAACATGAACTAATTATCATGAACATAGTCTGAATAGTATTTTGAATTAAAGTTTGTAGAATTGGCATCCGTTTTCTACCATACGCTAGTCTTGTAATTGAGATAGAAATATTGTTAAGTCTGACAAGTAACTTTACGGACTGGTACCGTATTGTTAAAGAATCAAGATATGATTAAATCCTAATGCAAACTTTTAGTAAACCTCACATTGATGATTCAAAGAGCAATGATTTCAATTAGTACAAAATCATCTTGTCTCCGTGAAACTTGAAGTTCAAATCCGTTTGAAAAGTAAGGAGCTGAAAATTTTGTTTTCAGAAATAAGCGAGGTATGAGATATATGTGATATCTAAGACCTTATTGCAAGATGATAGAATATAATCTAGTGAGACTACATAAACTCATAAGTTTTATGGGAATGTACGAAGGTTGAAGACGCTAGGCGTCCCGATCCTCCAACTAAGTTGGGCACTAACGATATTCACATATCCATGAAGTAATCATCCTTAGTATGCACCGTTGCTAAGACTCTTCGTTTCGAAGCATCACGTGATGATCGGGTGTGATAGATTCTACGTGTGCATACAACGGGTGCAAGCCAGATTTGCACATGCGAATACTGAGGTTAAACTTTACGAGCCTAGCATGTACAGACATGGTCTCGGAAAGTCGTCATGATATGATGGATAAAATTATGAGTGAAATTGTTCATCATATTTGTGACGCCCCAAAACCGGTACCATGAGGATCCCAGCGAACCCGCCGAAATCCGCACGATATCGATTTTAGGAGACGCACCACCAAGCGCCTCGTACACGCCGAAGCATGCACGCGATGCGGGTGGAATCAATCACGAGCGGTAACATTACAACGAGGATTACAATAGAGCCCACAAGAACAGATATATTACAACAACGACTCCAACGAGTCAAGATACAATATACAACATAAGATCCAAATCATACAGAAGATCAAATATGTCCGAGTACGGACAAGATACAAATATGGACTAAGAGTCCTGAAGATAACCAGTGGCGTCCATAACCCTGCCCAGGCCAAGCCGGAAGGGTAACCTTGCTAGCGTCGTTCTCCATCGTACCGATCTTCATACCTGCCCGGTTATATCCCGTAGAAGCAGCAATAAGTACGGGTTCGTACTTAACAAGACTTCAAGACGTATAAGCATTCGTCAACCAGTCGTCATTTATACTTGAGGCACACAGGGGACTTAGAGGACGCAAGAGGAACGTCATAGGCAATATGGTGGGGTTAAACGGCAGCGCGCAAGCACTAAAAACCTATAGAGACACTCTACAACAGTCGTCTATCGAGAGAAGGTGAGAGAGCGCATAAACTAACAGTTCTATACTCTGCAAACATAACACAGCCGATGTGTTCCCCCCTCGCAAGGAAGTACTTACAAGGGCACTCACACGGTGGACAAGTTTTAACCAGTTATTATTTAAGTTGTTCTATCTTACTATGCAAGTTATTAGTATCGAAACAACAGGTGTAAGTTGTCTATGGTCGAGTCATACAGCTCCAAGTCGTCCATAACCGTGGACACGGCTTATCGATAAGATGTACACCCTGCAGGGGTTGCCCAAATGTACCCACACGCACCGCTCGACCCACTTACGACAGGTGGATATCACGGCTCGCACTCTCCTTCACGACAACAATGTCCAGGAAGCCACCTAACCAAGTTGAACCCGTATCGAAGTTCGGCCGAATCTCCGAAGCGGACCTAGCTATGTGCGCCAGCGTACTAGGTGGTTTAAACACACACTGGGGCGATAAACCACTTCGCAGCGGCTCCGCGACCTATACGTGCATACCAGAAACAAGGGATACAAGGCACCCTAGGGCTTCCCAAAGATAAATAAGTAACATGCCTGGCATGCACGCGAACAACAAAAGGTAAAACATTGCAAACTAGTTGTGGCTACTCGGACAAAGCCGTAGATTCCGGCAGTGGTCAAGGGGAGACCCATAAGCATACCCACGTGTGGTTAGAGCGCTCAGTCTCGGAACAGATAACAAGAACTCGGGGTCCTAGGTTTCATGGAAACACAAGTGAGCCGTCATAAAACGATCAGCTGACCCACCGATGCCTCCGCTAACAACTATTATCAAGTAACCATGATACCCTCAACAGATATATCCATAAACCATGTGTCATGATTCCCAACTGATAACCCGATAAGATAGCGGTAACGGTAACGATATATAAACAGCACTAGCATGCACTATGACTCGCAAGGCAGACCCGATAACCAAACAACAGTTGTAGGAGGTTGGTGGTTGGTGGTGGTAATATGGGCTGCTTGAGGTAACAAGTGGAAGGGACACGTGACAAGAACGCAACTTAAGGATAGCATGAGGGAGAAGGCAAAATAAAATAGGTGAGCGACTTCTGCAGGGGCAGGAGTATAAGGGAAATGCTTGCCTGTTAAAACTTGCCGAGGAACATCCGGAGAACTTGTCGTATCTCACATCACCACTTCGCAATCCTATCCGGGAAGAAGCAAATGCTGGACAATCAACGGATGCAAGTCTTACTACTACGGGTAAAGAAGATCCAGCATGATCAAGATGATATGCATGACATGGCAAAGATGGTGCAATGCAATTATCCAAATTAAGCGGGATCGGAACCCGGACAAACAGTTAGGGTTGGAGTTGCATTTCTACCGACAAAGTTAAGTAGTTGTTAGCATGGCATAGCAAACATGGCAGTACAACAAATTTAAATGGAACCGGGACAACATTTATATAATATCCCACATATTCCATATGTTACATATTGGTGGTAATGCAAACTAGCACGACACGATATGATGCGAAATGCAAACATATGCAGATGAATGATATATATAGGTTGCTCACATTTTTATGAGAAACTTTCATATATATAACATGTTAATATTTAACATCAATTTTATTATTCCAAAACAGAGAGTAAAAAGTGGTTTTAAACCAGGGCTATACAAGGCACTAGCCTGGCTCGATGATTTAGAAACATACAGGAAAGATAGCAGGTTTTGTAACAAGTGATGTTAACTGAAAGGGAAAAGACATTGAAGACTGACTGTCGACTGGGTTACTGTACCCAAAACAGAAATTTAAAAGAGGTGGAACCAGACGGCTAGTGTTCGTCTGTGATACAGATAGATCTTGGAGATTTTAGAAATAGATCCGACGCGTGACACATTTTTCTTAAACTGAAACTTGACAATGCTCTCTGAAATTGAAACAGGGACATAGGATTAGATGTGAACGTTGTGGCTTGCCACGGGAAACTGGGGCTTCAGGTGTTGGACAAAGGACTGAATGCAAGAAATAAAGAGTAAGCAACAGAGGGCATCAGCTAGTAGAAAAGAACCATACAAGCAGGTTGCTGGATCGTTCATGTTGTGCATAGCTAGCTAGCTTAAGCAAGCAAGCTAGCAGGTGGAACGCTAGCAAAACTAGCAGGCTTGGCCGGATAGTCACACGCGTGTGTGCGAGGCGCTGGTGCGCGACGCGGATGCGTTAACTGAAGAAAAATGGCAGGTGTTTTAACTGAACTCTACCGACAGTCCGCGGACATGACAAAGATGACAACGATCAGAGAAAGAGGAGGAACGGAGTCTCACCCAGGCTTGTTGATGTGCTCGTTGAAGCAGGCAGAAGCCGAAGGTGGCCGAACTGTCGTGTGAGCGCCGGTAGCCGTCAGGGAAGATGAAGATGGAAAGCAGAGCTCGACGGAGCACCGTGGCAGCAGGTTCCGATCGAGCACGGGACCGGTGGACGGGAGCAGGCTGGGACAGGGAAGCAGGCACAGGAGGTGCGCCTCGCTGCAGGGATTCAAGGAGAGGCGGCGCCACCACCAGGAGGTCACCGGAGAGAGCCGGCGCCGGACACCTGCGGCGGAGGGAGAAGGTCAATGAGGCCAGCACTCTAGAGATGGGTAAAAAAAACGGAGAAGAGGACCAGGGGAACGAGGAATTCACCGTCAAACCGAAGAGCACGTCGGTGGAAGCGGAGGAGTTCGAACGGCGACGGAACAACGAATTCGTCGCCGGACTCGGAGAAGAGACGAGGTTGTTGACGTCGATTCCGAGCTCGAATCAGCGATTTCTTCGGTCGAGGGTGTTCAGCGTGGCAAGGAGAAGTTCATGATGGCCTTGGTATTCCTCGGGGCGTCTGGAGTTGACGGGGCGACGGCGATCTTCACACGGCGGCGCCATCGTTTCCAGGGAAACCCTCTCTGTTTCTTTCGTGGGGAAGGGGAAAGCGAAAGGAGGCGATGAGGAGCTGTGGCTGGGGAGCGTCCAGAAAAAGCAGAGATGAGAAAAAGGATCACGGCTGCTGACGCTGCACGCGTGAGGAGTGGACGAGGGAGATTCCCAGGCTCTCCTCGTGCTCCACCTCACGAAGGACAGCGACAGGACGAGGCTAACACTCACGCTCAGGTTTGGTTTGGGCTGGGTTAGGTTCAGTTTAGGATAGGATTCTGTTAGCACTTTTCTTCTTCTTTTGCTTAATTCTTGTTTTGAAATAAAACAGATTTAAACTGTTTTGAATTTGGACAGAGGTGAGAGAGTAGCAATTACAACCATTGCCAAAAACTTTGATACCAAAAATAAAATAGTTTTGTTTATTTGGGTTTTTGTTAAAAGAAAAGACAAGGGGTTTATATAGAAACCATATGAGAGGGAAAAGAAAATAGTTTTTATTTAGAAATAATTTGTATTTGATAAAATATTGTGGATGATATGATGCATGATGACATGATGATGCAGAAAAGAAAAAAAAACAAGCAATTCTATTTGGGGTATAACCCGGGGCCGTTACAATATTACAAAGTTACTAATAGTGAAGTCTGGAACACTTGTCATTTGATGATCAACTTCAAAGTAAGAACCTCAAGGTTATTGGTATTTGACCAATGGACCTAGAAGTTATTGAAGGTGAAGTGTTTTCCTAGAATGGGGAAAGCTAAAAGAGAAACCACAAAAGATATTTTGGCAAAAAGAAAGAAAAAGACTAGAAAGTCTAGCTCAGATGTATATAGATGTGTATATAGATGATATACATGTTATGGATGTATTCCTTGTTTGGTCACATAATAGAATTCTTGGGTATTTGTACCAGATTGGTTGGTATGAGATGTCATACAATACAACGCAAGACAAGAATATGATGGCCTAAGTGACTGATAAGGAATATGGTAATAATGCACGTCTGGAACATAATAAAGTGTTATCATGTTTGTTGTTGGCATTCTACCTAGCCCTTAGAATTTATAATAAAGAACTTAATAAATTGTTATTTTGCTCTGGTCAAATGAAAACAATGAGTTGTTCAAATTATGACATTACTCCATGTACGATGGATAAGTTATTATAAATCTTAATGGTGAAACACACATACATAACATTGACGCTAAAATGCCATAAGGCAAATGATTTGAATTTCACTCATTAGTGGAACCGCCATTTAGGTCATGTTAGAAAGGAACGCATGAAGGAACTCCATTTGAATGGAATTTTGGAGTCATATGATTTTTTAATCATTTGGCGCTTGCAAATCTCTTCTAAAAGGAAATGTCTTAAATACCGTTCATAGGCTAAGAGTTGAACGGGCAACTAACTTAGTGGAAACATACATAGTGATGTATGTGGTTCACTGGGCATAGTTGTGTGCGGGAGATTCTTTTACTTCATGAAAACTTCCAACAATGAATTGAGTATATATATGAGGATATATTCGATAAGGAAGAAGTTTGAAACATTTGAATGGATTCAAATAAATTTCAGCATGAAGTGGAAATCATCGTAATAGAAAAGTCAAATATCTATGATTGGATCATAGTGGAAATATTTGAATTACGAGTTTTTAGCGAACATCTAAGAGAGTTATGAAGTTGTTCTACAACTCACGTTTCTTGGAGTATCATAGAGATGATGAAGTATCCGAGATACGTATCCAAACCTTGTTGGATCAAAGATGAGATAAAATATTGATGCCATTATATTTTTATGGATTATGCTTTAGAGACTACCGCTCTTACACTGAATAGAGCATCATCATGATCCGTTGAAATGACACCATACAAGTTATGGCATGGGTATAAACCCTAATAGTCCATTCTTAAAATTTTGGTATAATTAAATGAGTTTACAACCAAAACCGGATGAATGTCTTTGTTGGTTATCCCAAGAGAATGGATTGGGAATTCTTCCCACTATGAAGTAAAAGACAAAAGTGTTTGTTAATGTTACTTGCTTATTTCCAAGAAATTGTTTTCTAGCAAAGTTTTTGAGTGGGAGGACAATAGAACTTGATAAGGTTTATGAACCTGAGCATAATGATCAGAGTAGCGCAGCATCGGAAATGGTTCCGGAAGCGGCCACGACGATCATGGCTCCCATGACTACAAAGTGTTTTAGCCATGGAGATCGAAGTACATATTGAAGCTTGTAGGTATGGTTTACTTTGTGATCAAATAAATGATTTGTGGACAAAGGATTGATTTTGAACAATGATAAACCAACTGCAAACAAAGAAGTTATGATGGGCCCTAACTCCGTTAAAATGGCTATGCACCATAAAATCCAAGATAGATGAATACTTTTTGAAAGTAAATGGATCTATAAAATAGATGGACTTGGATGAAATATCCTTAAAGGAGCTTGACTTATCGAAAAGTTGTTTACGACAAAGTTCAAAGAGTTGACTACGATAAGATTAGATCTTTCGTGGCAATGCTTATAGTCTATGTGGATTATTCTAGTAATCGCTACATATTTCTTTTATGAGATATGATAGTAGGATGGCAGAAATACATTCCTTACCAGAAGTGTGTATGAAGGATGTATACTAGATACAACCAAGAGTTTTGCTGGTCCGTGGAATACTAGATAGGTATACGAACTTCAATTGGATGAAGTGAGTATCACGGAGTTGGAATCTTCACTGGATGAAATAGTCAAAGAGTTTTTGATTTCATCAGAAACGATGAAGATACTTGCATTTGCAAGAAATTAAGTGGGAGCGCTGAGACATATTTATAATACTTTATGTAGATGACATATCGTCGATTAGAAATGATGTAATTATATACTTGATGTGAATAAAAGGTTTCATTGAGAATTAACTTAAATGAAAGGATATGGACTGAAACATATTTAGTGTCAAGATCTATGAAGATGGATTGAACACATAATAAGTTTAAGTCAAAGTACATATAATAAAAATTGAAGTAGTTCAATATAAAAATATTAAGAAGGTGTTCTTTTGCATGTGAAGGTTTAACAAGACTTGAGTGTATTTAACACTCAATGAGTAAAATCACATGAGTGACTTTAGATCACGAACAATATGTACAAAGTCAGATGTCCTGTGCTCTAAAGTGTTACAAGCATATACCAGAATGATTCATGTGATGATCATTGGACAACAGTAAGAATATCCCTGAGTACTTTATAAGAACCAAGGATATATATATATAGTTTTTGTATGGGGTAATGACAAACAAATCGCTGTAAGGTGTTGCACCGATATTAGTTTGGTCACATATAAAAATATTTTTCAATCTCAATTAGGATAAGTGTTGAGGTAGCACAATGAGCTAGAAGTTGTCTATGCTAGATTTAGATGAGTTCTAAATATTGTGACGGATTCTACAAACGAAGGCAGAGTGTGTCATTGTTTTGACAATGACCGAGGATGTTAAGTCGAGGAGTTCTTAGAGAACTTGGTGTAGTTCCGATAGTGTCAGAACTTTGAAGCTATATTGTGTATGACAATATTAGTGACTTATTTTCAGACCGCGGAATTAAGGTTCCACTAGAGGACTAAACATATACAATTAATGCCGACTCATTTGGAAAATGAGTGATGCGTTGAGACGCAAATGAATTGCAAAATACATACGTTTCTGAGTGTGTCAGATTCGTTGACTAAAACCTCTCCCGTAAGCAAAACATGGTAGCACCAGAAGGCCAAGGTGTTATATCTTTACAAATGTAAACTAGATTATTGACTCTAGTGCAAGTGGGAGACTGTTGGAGATATGCCCAAGAGGCAATAATAAATTAGTTATTGTTATATCTTAGTGTTCATGATAAATGTTTACATCCCATGCTATAATTGTATTAACCGAAACATTGATACATGTGTGTTATGTAAACAACAAGGAGTCCCTAGTAAGCCTCTTGTATAACTAGCTTGTTGATTAATGGATGATCATGGTTTCGTGATCATGAACATTGGATGTTATTAATAACAAGGTTATGTCATTATTTGAATGATATAATGGACACACACCCAAATAAGCGTAGCATAAGATCAAGTCATTAAGTTCAAAATGCTATAAGCTTTCGATACATAGTTGTCTTAGTCCTTCGACCATGAGATCATGTAAATCACTTACACCTGAAGGGTACTTTGATTACATCAAACACCATTGCGTAAATGGGTGGTTATAAAGATGGGATTAAGTATTTGGAAAGTGTGAGTTGAGGCATATGGATCAATAGTGGGATTTGTCCATCCTGATGACGGATAGATATACTCCGGGCCCTCTCGGTGGAATGTCATCCGATTAGCTTGCAAGCATATGAATGGTTCATAAGAGATCACATACCACGGTACGAGTAAAGAGTACTTGTCGGTAACGAGGTTGAACAAGGTATGGAGATACCGATGATCGAACCTCGGACAAGTAAAATATCGCGAGACAAAGGGAATTGGCATCGTATGTAATTGGTTCAATCGATCACTAAGTCATCATTGAATATGTGGGAGCCATTATGGATCTCCAGATCCCGCTATTGGTTATTGCTCGGAGAGGAGTCTCGACCATGTCTGCATTGTTCACGAACCGTAGGGTGACGCGCTTAAGGTTCGATGTCGCATAGGTAGATTCGGAATATGAGATGGAGACCGAATGTTGTTCGGAGTCTCGGATGGGATCCAAGACATCACGAGGAGGACCGGAATTGTTTGGAAGAATTCTGCTGTTTTGTATTTCAAGAAAAGTTGTTCTGGAAACATTCTCGGAATTGGACGAAATAAAAACAGAGGTTCTTATTTTTCTGTCACGTAGACGGAGTCCAAAGGGGAGACGGAGAAAGGCCAGGGGTGGGCCACACAACACGCCGGCGCGGCCCCCCCAGGCCGCGCCAAGGTATTGTGTGGGCCCACCAGGCGCCGACACTAGATGGGTTTTGTGAAACCCTAACCCTAGTTCCCGACTATATATAGTGGGATAGTTTGGCCGGCCAAAGCTGCTCCGTACGCAACCCTAATTTGCCACCTCTCCTCCCTCCCAGTTTCTTCTGCTCCGGCTTAGGCGAAGCCCTGCAGGAATTCTTCTCCACCACCACCACCACGCCGTCGTGCTGCTGGGATTCCGTGGAGATCTACCACACCTCCGCTGCCCGCTGGAACGGGGAGAGGAAGGAGCTTCATCGACACCGTACGCGCGACCGAGTACGGAAGTGCTGCCGGATTGCAGCACTGGGGATGATCGTCTACACCAACAACGAGATCTAATCTCGTAGGCTTTGGAAATCTTCGAGGGTTAGTCTCATATCAATCTCGTTGCTTCGATCTTGTAGATTAGATCTTGGGTGTTTGATACGTCTCCGACGTATCGATAATTTCTTATGTTCCATGCCACATTATTGATGATATCTACATGTTTTATACACATTATATGTCATTATTATGCGTTTTCCGGAACTAACCTATTGACGAGATGCCGAAGGGCCAGTTCCTGTTTTCTGCTGTTTTTGGTTCCGGAAATCCTAGTAAGGAAATATTCTCGGAATCGGACGAAATCAATGCCCAGCATCCTATTTTTGGACGAAGCTTCCGGAACACCCGAGAGCCGCCGGAGGAGGGCCTGTGGGCCCCGGATGACATAGGCATCCCAAATGGGCCTGCCGAAGAT
>NC_061511.1:46752268-46775583 GCF_022539505.1 Lolium rigidum
TTGGTTTGAAATTTTGTTTTCTGGAATTCTCTAACTTTCTTTTTATTGAAATTTGGGGTGTTACATTTTCTTATCATCAATATGAGCATATTTAAGATTATCAGGCAAAGGCTTTAATTCAAAAACAGGATCTTCCTTTGGTGGCGGTGTTGTACCCAAATCTTCCACCGGTAAATCATGCTTGAGAATAGGTTGGCGAAGAAAAATTTCCTCAAGCTCATCTCTTTCTTTCCTAAAAACTTCACTCTCGCTATCCTCCAAATGTTGCTGCAAAGGATTGTTAGGAACAAGAACAATAGATGCACACTTGCTCCATTTTAAAATCATTACTAGGCAAATCAGCTTTATAAGGAGTTTTAGTAAATTTAGAGAAGTTAAACTCATAAGATTCACCAGCAAATTTAGTCAAAATTTTCTCTTTCTTGCAATCTATAATAGCTCCACAAGTATTTAGAAAAGGTCTACCAAAAATAATAGGACAATAATCACTAGCAGCAGAACCAAGTACCAAAAAGTCAGCAGGATATTTAATCTTACCGCATAAAACTTCCACATCTCGAACAATACCAATTGGAGAAATAGTTTCTCTATTAGCCAGCTGAATAACCACATCAATATCTTCAAGTTCACAAGAATCAATTTCGTGCATAATCTCTGTGTAAAGCTCATAAGGAATAGCACTAACACTTGCACCAATATCACATAATCCATAATAGCAATGATCACCAATTCTAACAGATAGCATAGGAACACTAGCTTGTTTGGGTTTATTAGGATGTGAAACAATATTAGAAGCATCTTCACAGAAAATAATATGACCATCCTCCACATTTTCAGTCACAAGATCTTTAACTATTGCAACCGCAGGTTCAACTTTTATTTGTTCTTCAGGTTCTACAGGTTTCTTTTCAGTTTTATGAACCGCACTATTTATAACAGAGTACTCCTTCATTTTAGCAGGGAAAGGAGTTTTTTCAATATAAGCTTCAGGAATAACATGATCAGCAGTTTCAACTACAACGCATTTATTAATAGATGAATCAATTTTATCTTTATAAGGTTCATGATACTTATCAAAATTCTTCTTTGGCAATTCATAATGAGAGGCAAAAGCTTTATAAAGATTTGCAGCAACTTGAGAATCAAGACCATATGTAGCACTCATATTACGAAATTTATCAGTATCCATAAAAGCTTCAATGCATTTATAATCATAAATTATACCTGATTCTCTATCCTTGTCGTTCTCCCAACCTTCAGTATTTTCTTGGATCCGATCAAGAAGGTCCCTTTTAAACTCTTCTTTGTTGCGTGTAAATGATCCAGAACAAGAAGTATCCAGCAAGGTCTTGTCTTGAAAAGAAAGTCTTGCATAGAAATTATCAATAATAACATTACCAGGAAGCTCATGAATGGGGCATTTGAGCATTAAAGACTTCAATCTCCCCCAAGCTTGGGCAATACTCTCTCCATCATGAGGCCAAAAATTATATATGCGATTCCGATCCTTGTGAATTTCACTTGGAGGATAGAACTTAGAATAAAACCGGGGCACAATATCATTCCATTCAAGAGAATCCCCATTATCCAGTAATTTATACCAATGCGCCGCCTTACCGGACAGCGATAAAGAGAATAGTTTCTTCCTCACTTCATCCATAGCAATACCTGCACATTTGAATAACCCGCATAATTCATGCAAAAACAGTAAATGATCACCGGGATGGACAGTTCCATCCCCTTCATAGCGGTTATCCATAACACGTTCAATAATTTTCATAGGTATTTTATATGGTATTACTTCCTCACCTGGCGCCTCATCCACTACCGTTGCAGTAGTAGTAGATTTCCCAAATAGAAATTGAAGAGAAGATCTCTCCATAATGACTTATAGCAGACGAGCAGAAATAAAATCAGCACAAACGAGTAAAGGTTTTCCTTACCAATTCCACTTACCAATAGCGCTTCACTCCCGGCAACGGCGCCAGAAAATAGTCTTGATGACCCACAAGTATAGGGGGTGTATCGTAGTATCTTCGATAAGTAAGAATGTCGATCCCAACGAGGAGCAGAAGGTGTTGACAAGCAGTTTCGATGAAGGATTCACTGTAAATGCTCACAGACAAGTATTCAGGGGGTTTTGATGTAACAGTTGAATAAAGTACGAGTAGGTAAAGTGCGAGAGTAACAATTGCAGCGAGTGGCCCAATCCTTTTTAGCACAAAGGACAAGCCGGTTTGTTTACTTATAATGACCAAACGTTCTCGAGGACACACGGGATTTTAGTCTAGTGCTTTCGCTACATACGGCTAAATAATCTTCATTATTATGATAAGTGTTGTGTGGGTGAACCTATGCTAATGTACCGCCCTTCCTAGGACTAATACATACTTGTGATTATACCCCTTGCAAGCATCCGCAACTACAAGAAAGTAATTAAGAATAAATCTAACCACAGCCTTAAACTCTGAGATCCTGCGATCCCTCCTGCATCGATATACCAACAGGGGTTTAGGTTTCTGTCACTCCGGCAACCCCGCAATCGGCAAACGAGTACAAGATGCATTCCCCTAGGCCCATAAAGGTGAAGTGTCATGTAGTCGACGTTCACATGACACCACTAGAAGAATAACACCACAACTTAAATATCATACCATTGAATATTACTCAACCATAGTTCACTACTAACATTTAGACTTCACCCATGTCCTCAAGAACTAAATGAACTACTCACGAGACATCATATGGAACATGATCAGAGGTGATATGATGATGAATAACAATCTGAACATAAACTTGGTTCAATGGTTTCACTCAATAGCATCAACAACAAGTAGAGATCGATACCGGGAGTGTTTCCCCTATCAAACAATCAAGATCAAACCCAAATTGCTACGGCGGTGACGGTGTCCAGCGGTGGAGACGGCGGTGATGATGGTGGAGATGATGATGATGGTGATGGAGATGATGTCCAGCTCGATGACGGTGACGATGGCATCGATTTCCCCTCCCGGAGGGAATTTCCCGGCGGATTCCTGCCCGCCGGAGAGCTCTTTTCTCTCGGTGTTCTCCGCCCCGCAGAGGCGGCTGTAACTCTTCGCGAGGTACCCTCTGTGGCTTAGGTTTTGGGACGAAGGATTTCGCGAAGAAAAGGAGGCGAAAGGGGCCGTGGGCCCCCCAAACCACATGGCGGCGCGGCCAGGGCATGGGCCGCGCCGCCCTAGGGTGTGGGCCCACCCGGGTCCTCCCGGCTCCTCCTTCTCGGCTTCCTTCGTCATCTTGAAAAATAGGATTTTTGGTATAATTTCCTTCCACGAGTTGATCTTCCGAAATATTGCGTTCGACGGTGCTTTTTCCAGCAGAATCTCGGCTCCGGTGCTTGATCCTCCAATAATGATGAAACATGCAAAATAGATGAAATAACATAAGTATTGTGTCCCAATATGAAATATATCAATGAATAACAGCAAATTATGATATAAAATAGTGATGCAAATTGGACGTATCAGCCACTAGGGATAAAACATTGATGCTATGTCCGAGGATGTAGTTATCGATTACATTACGCACCATACTTAATGCAATTGTCTGTTGTTTGCAACTTAATACTGGAAGGGGTTCGGATGATAACTCTGAAGGTGGACTTTTTAGGCATAGATGCATGCTGGATAGCGGTCTATGTACTTTGTCGTAATGCCCAATTAAATCTCACTATACTTATCATATCATGTATGTGCATTGTCATGCCCTCTCTATTTGTCAATTGCCCGACTGTAATTTGTTCACCCAACATGCTATTTATCTTATGGGAGAGGCACCTCTAGTGAACTGTGGACCCCTGTCCTATTCTTTACATCGAATACAATCTACTGCAATATTTGTTCTTTACTATTTTCTGCAAACAATCATCATCCACACTATACATCTAATCCTTTGTTACAGCAAGCCGGTGAGATTGACAACCTCACTGGTTTCGTTGGGGCAAAGTACTTTGGTTGTGTTGTGCGGGTTCCACGTTGGCGCCGAGAATCCCTGGTGTTGCGCCGCACTATACTCCGCCGCCATCAACCTTCAACGTGCTTCTTGGCTCCTCCTGGTTCGATAAACCTTGGTTTCTTTCTGAGGGAAAACTTGCTACTGTCTGCATCACACCTTCCTCTTGGGGTTCCCAACGGACATGTGTTAATTGCACGCATCAAACATCCACTTAAGGGAAACTTGCTGCTATTCTACAAACCTCTGCTCTTGGAGGCCCAACACTGTCTACAAGAATAGAAGCACCCGTAGACATCAAGCACTTTTCTGGCGCCGTTGCCGGGGAGGAAAGGTAAAAAGCACTCACACACCGGATCCCGGCAACGAAGCACTTTTCTGGCGCCGTTGCCGGGGAGGAAAGGTAAAAGGCACTCATACTTCGGTCCCAGGTAATAAGTACTTTTCTGTTGCCGTTGTGTGTGTGCTCGAAGCTATTTCCTTTAGATCCTGCAATTGCATCTTTTTGTTTCTTGTTTACACTAGTTTGGCATAATGGACAACAATGAGCTTCTTATTCTATTTCCTGATTTAAGACATGGATGGTTTGATGCGAAAATTAAAAAACCTATGGAACATATTAGTATGAACGCTTTGAACACCATTGTTGCTAATGATATGGAAAATTCTAAGCTTGGGGAAGCTGGCTTTGATGAGCATGATATTTTTAGTCCCCCAAGCATTGAGGAGAAAATTTACTTTGATGATACTTTGCCTCCTATTTATGATGATTATAATGATATTGGTCTTTTAGTACCGCCTGTTATGGGGGATAAATTTGATTATGATTACAATATGCCTCCTATATTTGATGATGAGAATAATAATGATAGCTACTTTGTTGAATTTGCTCCCACTACAACTAATAAAATTGATTATGCTTATGTGGAGAGTAATGATACTTTTATGCATGTGAATAAGAATGCTTTTTGTGATACTTATATTGTTGAGTTTGTTCATGATGCCTCTGAAAGTTATTATGAGAGAGGAAAATATGGTTGTAGAAATTTTCATGTTACTAAAACACCTCTCTATATGCTGAAATTTTTGAAGTTACACTTGTTCTATCTTCCTATGCTTGTTACTTTGCTCTTCATGAACTTGTTTATTTACAAGATTCCTTTTCATAGGAAGCATGTTAGACTTAAATTTGTTTTGAATTTTCCTCTTGATGCTCTCTTTTGCTTCAACTACTATTTCTTGCGAGTGCATCATTAAAACTGCTGAGCCCATCTTAATGGCTATAAAGAAAGAACTTCTTGGGAGATAACCCATGTGTTTATTTTGTTACAGTACTTTTATTTTGTATTTGAGTCTTGGAAGTTGTTTACTACTGTAGCAACCTCTCCTTATCTTATTTTATTGCATTGTTGTGCCAAGTAAAGTCTTTGATAGCAAGATTGATACTAGATTTGGATTACTGCGCAGAAACAGATTTCTTTTCTGTCACGAATCTGGGCCTAATTCTCTGTAGGTAACTCAGAAAATTATGCCAATTTACGTGAGTGATCCTCAGATATGTACGCAACTTTCATTCAATTTGAGCATTTTCATTTGAGCAAGTCTGGTGCCACTTTAAAATTCGTCTTTACGAACTATTCTGTTTTGACAGATTCTGCCTTTTATTTCGCATTGCCTCTTTTGCTATGTTGGATGAATTTCTTTGATCCATTAATGTCCAGTAGCTTTGTGCAATGTCCAGAAGTGTTAAGAATGATTATGTCACCTCTGAACATGTAAATTTTTATTGTGCACTAACCCTCTAATGAGTTGTTTTGAGTTTGGTGTGGAGGAAGTTTTCAAGGATCAAGAGAGGGAAATGATGCAATATGATCAAGGAGAGTGAAAGCTCTAAGCTTGGGGATGCCCCGGTGGTTCACCCCTGCATATTTTAAGAAGACTCAAGCGTCTAAGCTTGGGTATGCCCAAGGCATCCCCTTCTTCATCGACAACATTATCAGGTTCCTCCCCTGAAACTATATTTTTATTCCATCACATCTTATGTGCTTTGCTTGGAGCGTCTGTTTGTTTTTGTTTTTGTTTTTGTTTGAATAAAATGGATCCTAGCATTCATTGTGTGGGAGAGAGACATGCTCCGCTGTTGCATATGGACAAATATGTCCTTAGGCTTTACTCATAGTATTCATGGCGAAGGTTGAATCTTCTTCGTTAAATTGTTATATGGTTGGAATCGGGAAATGCTACATGTAGTAATTCTAAAATGTCTTGAATAATTTGATACTTGGCAATTGTTGTGCTCATGTTTAAGCTCTTGCATCATATACTTTGCACCCATTAATGAAGAAATACATAGAGCTTGCTAAAATTTGGTTTGCATATTTGGTCTCTCTAAAGTCTAGATAATTTCTAGTATTGAGTTTTGAACAACAAGGAAGACGGTGTAGAGTCTTATAATGTTTACAATATGTCTTTTATGTGAGTTTTTCTGCACCGGTTCATCCTTGTGTTTGTTTCAAATAACCTTGCTAGCCTAAACCTTGTATCGAGAGGGAATACTTCTCATGCATCCAAAATCCTTGAGCCAACCACTATGCCATTTGTGTCCACCATACCTACCTACTACATGGTATTTCTCCGCCATTCCAAAGTAAATTGCTTGAGTGCTACCTTTAAATTTCCATCATTCGCCTTTGCAATATATAGCTCATGGGACAAAATAGCCTTAAAAACTATTGTTGTATTGAATATGTACTTATGTGTCTTATTTCTTAATAAGTTGCTTGTTGAGCGGTAACCATGTTTTCTGGGGACGCCATCAACTTTTTACCTTTGTTGAATATCATGTGAGTTGCTATGCATGTTCGTCTTGTCTGAAGTAAGGGCGGTTTTCACAATCAAATGGTTTGAGTATGCATACTTGTTAGAGAAGAACATTGGGCCGCTAACTAAAGCCATGAATCATGGTGGAAGTTTCAGTTTGGACATAAAACCTCAATCTCTTATGAGAATATTATCTCGTTGTTGAATGCTTAAGCATTAAAAGAGGAGTCCATTATCTCGTTGTCTATGTTGTCCCGGTATGGGTGTCTAAGTTGAAGAATGATCAAAAGCGAGAAATCCAATGCGAACTTTCTCCTTAGACCCTTGTACGAGCGGCATAGAGGTACCCCTTTGTGACACTTGGTTGAAACATATGTTATGCAATGATAATCCGTGTTAATCCGAGCTAATTAGGACAAGGTGCGGGCACTACTAGTATACTATGCATGAGGCTTGCAACTTGTAAGATATAATTTACATGATACATATGCTTTATTACTACCGTTGACAAAATTGTTCCATGTTTTCAAAATAAAAGCTCTAGCACAAATATAGCAATCGATGCTTTCCTCTTTGAAGGACCTTTCTTTTACTTTTATGTTGAGTCAGTTCACCTATTTCTCTCCACCTCAAGAAGCAAACACTTGTGTGAACTGTGCATTGATTCCTACATACTTGCATATTGCACTTGTTATATTACTTTACATTGACACTATCCATGAGATATACATGTTATAAGTTGAAAGCAACCGCTGAAACTTAATCTTCCTTTGTGTTGCTTCAATACCTTTACTTTGATTTGTTGCTTTATGAGTTAACTCTTATGCAAGACTTATTGATGCTTGTCTTGAAGTACTATTCATGAAAAGTCTTTGCTTTATGATTCATTTGTTTACTCATGTCATTACCATTGTTTTGATCGCTGCATTCATTACATATGCTTACAATAGTATGATCAAGGTTATGATGGCATGTCACTCCAGAAATTATCTTTGTTATCATTTACCTGCTCGGGACGAGCGGGAACTAAGCTTGGGGATGCTGATACGTCTCCGACGTATCGATAATTTCTTATGTTCCATGCCACATTATTGATGATATCTACATGTTTTATGCATACTTTATGTCATATTTATGCATTTTCCGGCACTAACCTATTAACGAGATGCCGAAGAGCCGATTGCTCGTTTTCTGCTGTTTTTGGTTTCAGAAATCCTACAAAGGAAATATTCTCGGAATTGGACGAAATCAACGCCCGGGGTCCTATTTTGCCACGAAGCTTCCAGAAGACCGAAGAGAAGACGAAGTGGGGCCACGGGGCGACGACACGCCAGGGCGGCGCGGCCTGGGCCCTGGCCGCGCGGCCCTGCTGTGTGGGTCCCCCGTGACGCCCATTGATCTGCCCTTCCGCCTACTTAAAGCCTCCGTCGCGAAACCCCCAGTACCGAGAGCCACGATACGGAAAACCTTACTGAGACGCCGCCGCCGCCAATCCCATCTCGAGGGATTCAGGAGATCGCCTCCGGCACCCTGCCGGAGAGGGGAATCATCTCCCGGAGGACTCTTCACCGCCATGGTCGCCTCCGGAGTGATGAGTGAGTAGTTCACCCCTGGACTATGGGTCCATAGCAGTAGCTAGATGGTCGTCTTCTCCTTATGTGCTTCATTGTTGGATCTTGTGAGCTGCCTAACATGATCAAGATCATCTATCTATAATGCTATATGTTGTGTTTGTCGGGATCCAATGGATAGAGAATACAATGTTATGTTGATTATCAATCTATTACCTATGTGTTGTTTATGATCTTGCATGCTCTCCGTTATTAGTAGAGGCTCTGGCCAAGTTTTTGCTCTTAACTCCAAGAGGGAGTATTTATGCTCGATAGTGGGTTCATGCCTCCATTAAATGCAGGACAAGTGACGGAAAGTTCTAAGGTTGTGGATGTGCTTGTTGCCACTAGGGATAAAACATTGATGCTATGTCCGAGGATGTAGTTATTGATTACATTACGCACCATACTTAATGCAATTGTCTGTTGTTTGCAACTTAATACTGGAAGGGGTTCCGATGATAACCTGAAGGTGGATTTTTTAGGCATAGATGCATGCTGGATAGCGGTCTATGTACTTTGTCGTAATGCCCAATTAAATCTCACTATACTTATCATATCATGTATGTGCATTGTCATGCCCTCTCTATTTGTCAATTGCCCGACCGTAATTTGTTCACCCAACATGCTATTTATCTTATGGGAGAGACACCTCTAGTGAACTGTGGACCCCGGTCCTATTCTTTACATCGAATACAATCTACTGCAATATTTGTTCTTTACTATTTTCTCGCAAACAATCATCATCCACACTATACATCTAATCCTTTGTTACAGCAAGCCGGTGAGATTGACAACCTCACTGTTTCGTTGGGGCAAAGTACTTTGGTTGTGTTGTGCAGGTTCCACGTTGGCGCCAGAATCCCTGGTGTTGCGCCGCACTATACTCCGCCGCCATCAACCTTCAACGTGCTTCTTGGCTCCTCCTGGTTCGATAAACCTTGGTTTCTTTCTGAGGGAAAACTTGCTACTGTCTGCATCACACCTTCCTCTTGGGGTTCCCAACGGACGTGTGTTAATTGCACGCATCAGGGCTCTACCGATAGCTATGTGGTTAATCTCTCTCTTACCCCAATACAATGATCTCATGAATTGCCTTGCATAATTGAGATCCATATGATGAGCTTTGTATCACTATTAATCTATGTGCTACTCTAGTGATGTTATTAAAGTAGTCTATTCCTCCTTCATGATGTAATGTGGACAGGTGTGTGCATCATGTAGTACTTGGCGTAGGTTATGATTGTAATCTCTTGAAGATTATGGAGTTAACTATTACTATGATAGTATTGATGTGATCTATTCCCCCTTTCATAGCTATTGTTGACGAGTGTGTTTGCTATGTTAGTTCTCGGTCTAAATTGCAATGATCTATTATGCTCTAAAGGTTACTTAAATATGAACACCGAATGTTGTGGCGCTTGTTAACTCCGGCTTGAGGGAGCTCTTGTAGCCCTACACAATGAATGGTGTTTGTTATCAAACAAGAGTATATGTAGCACAAGTGAGGAGAAGTTATTTATTTATTATGTGATCAATGTTGAGAGTGTCCACTAGTCAAAGTAGGATCCCTAGGCCTTGTTTCCAATAATGCAAACACCGCTTACTTACTATTCTACTGCATGTTTACTTGCTGCCATATTTATTTCAGATTGTTATTACCACTCATATTCATCTATATCACCTGCGTTTTAATATCTCTTCACCGAACTAGTGCACCTATACATCTGACAAGTGTATTAGGTGTGTTGGGGACACAAGAGACTTCTTGTATCGTAATTGCAGGGTTGCTTGAGAGGACTATCTTTGACCTCTACCTCCCTGAGTTCGATAAACCTTGGGTGATTCACTTAAGTGAAACTTGCTGCTGTTCTACAAACCTCTGCTCTTGGAGGCCCAACACTGTCTACAGGAATAGAAGCGTGCGTAGACATCAGTTCACTAGGAACCCTCTATTTTGTAATGCTGATGTAAATATCCACATGAATCAATGAAGTGCTATTTTGCCAAATTATTGATGTCGATATTTTCTTTCCAGTTAGTTTTTGATAACTATACCGCCGCTCCTCGTTCCTCAAATGCCTTGCCTGCTTCTTCCTTCTCGAAGAAAACTTCCGCTGATAATCTCAACGAAGATTCTTCGAGTGCTGATCCAGGAGAGGATTTTACCGAACTGCGATAACAACTCAATCGATGAAGAAACAGGCCCTCGTGATAATGGAGCAGTCGCGAAGGTCCTCTGAGAAGGAAAAAACTTGCTCTTCAACAGGCTCAGGAGGCCTTAGCACTGAAGGAGGCCGCGGTTACTGAAGCTGCAAAAGCTACTTCGCGGGAAGATTATATGCTTCAACTGATGAATGACTCCAGCTTGGATATGGCGGGTACACTTCTTGAATTTGATCTTTTTCCACTTCATCCTTTTTGTTTGCTACTTCCCGCTGATGCTTCTGCTATATAGGTTCTTTTTTGGATACTGCTGCCGAAGATCAACGTGTTGAAGCTAGGTCCAATGTGCTTCTCAAGCTTGCACTGGAACATGGTTCCAACTTCTGGGCTACGCCTGAATGTACCCGACAAATCGTCAGATTTCAAAACCGCGCAGGTCAAGTCCGCGATTTTTTCGACTTCTGCACCAGGACATTAGCTTTAGTTCATAATACCATGTTCCCTCGCAATTCTCCGCCAGAGACTCTCTCTGCTCTGATGGACAAATTCCGGGATGCTCCTCAAATCCACGAATTTGTGCGGGACCAACTGACTGCTGGAGCAAGATTTGCCATGATTATGTTGCAGGTCTGTTACCCGAAGTTAGACATGACCAAAATTGTCACCAAATGTCAAGCCAAACTGACTAAGAGGAGGAGGAACATCGATAAAATCAACGATGTTGTGACCCATGTAGCCGAAGAGATGATGGATGAATTACTTCGGCTAGATGACGAATTCTTCGTAAGAGGTAGCTATGCTGAACATAGGACTGGTGCTGCAAGCAATGAGAGAGTAAACATAGATGACATAATGGGTAATAGCTGAAAGTTTCTTTTCCTCTTGTTGAATTTTCCTTGAAGGTGAGGATATGTATATTGTAAGCACAATCTATATTGTAAAATAGCTGATACGTTTTTTCTTTCATCAAGCCCCCGGGCTTTTTGTTGTCCAGTGTTTATATCTTTGTTGGTTTGCGAACTATTTTTGCGCCAGAGCAAATAACTATATTTTGCGAAAGCTTATATTGTTATCGCGGGTTGTGAGCCCCCGAGCCTGTCGATGAAAAAAGATGTATATCACCAATATCTTTACTATATTGTAGCACCGCGAGCCCGCCTCATTAAGAACCTTTCAGCCCCACTTGGTGCCCTGAAAGGAAAAGAGTGCGTTGCTGGCGTGCAGTTGACACACGTCCGTTGGGAACCCCAAGAAGAAGGTGTGATGCGTACAGCAGCGAGTTTTCCCTCAGTATGAAACCAAGGTTATCGAACCAGTAGGAGTCAAGGAACATGTGAAGGTTGTTGGTGAAGGAGTGTAGTGCGGCGCAACACCAGGGATTCCGGCGCCAACATGGAACCTGCACAACACAATCAAAGTACTTTGCCCCAACGTAACATTGAGGTTGTCAATCTCACCGGCTTGCTGTAAACAAAGGATTAAACGTATGGTGTGGAAAATGATGTTTGTTTGCGAAGAACAGTAAAGAACAGAGTTTGCGATGAGATTGTATTTCAGATGTAAAAGAATGGACCGGGGTCCACAGTTCACTAGTGGTGTCTCTCCCATAAGATAAATAGCATATTGGGTGAACAAATTACAGTTGGGCAATTGACAAATAGAGAGGGCATAACAATGCACATACATATCACGATGACTACTATGAGATTTAATCAGGGCATTACGACAAAGTACATAGACCTCTATCCAGCATGCATCTATGCCTAAAAAGTCCACCTTCAGTGTTAGCATCCGCACCCCTTCCAAGCATTAAGTTGCAAACAACAGACAATTGCATTAAGTATGGTGCATAATGTAATCAACACAAATATCCTTAGACAAAGCATTGATGTTTTATCCCTAGTGGCAACAACACATCCACAACCTTAGAACTTTCGTCACTCGTCCTGCATTCAATGGAGGCATGAACCCACTATCGAGCATAAATACTCCCTCTTGGAGTTACAAGTATCAACTTGGCTAGAGCCTCTACTAACAACGGAGAGCATGCAAGAACATAAACAACACATATATGATAGATTGATAATCAACTTGACATAGTATTCCATATTCATCGGATCCCAACAAACACAACATGTAGCATTACAAATAGATGATCTTGATCATGATAGGCAGCTCACAAGATCTAACATGATAGCATAATGAGGAGAAGACAACCATCTAGCTACTGCTATGGACCCATAGTCCAGGGGTGAACTACTCACACATCAATCCGGAGGCGATCATGGTGATGAAGAGTCCTCCGGGAGATGATTCCCCTCTCCGGCAGGGTGCCGGAGGCGATCTCCCGAATCCCCCGAGATGGGATTGGCGGCGGCGGCGTCTCTGGAAGGTTTTCCGTATCGTGGCTCTCGGTACAGGGGCTTTCGCGACGAAGGCTATAAGTAGGCGGAAGGGTAGGGTTGGAGGCGGCGCGGGGGGCCCACACCATAGGGCGGCGCGGGCCCCACCCAGGCCGCGCGGCCATGTGGTGTCGGCGCCTCGTCGCCCCACTTCGTATCCCCTTCGGTCTTCTGGAAGCTTCGTGGAAAAATAAGACCCTGGGCGTTGATTTCGTCCAATTCCGAGAATATTTCCTTTGTAGGATTTCTGAAACCAAAAACAGCAGAAAACAACAACTGGCTCTTCGGCATCTCGTCAATAGGTTAGTGCCGGAAAATGCATATAAATGATGTAAAGTGTGTATAAAACATGTGAGTGTCATCATAAAAGTAGCATGGAAATAAGAAATTATAGATACGTTTGAGACATATCAAGCATCCCCAAGCTTAGTTCCTACTCGCCCTCGAGTAGGTAAACGATAACAAGGATAATTTCTGAAGTGACATGCTATCATAATCTTGATCAATACTATTGTAAAGCATATGAGATGAATGCAGCGATTCGAAGCAATGGTAAAGACAATGATTAAACAACTGAATCATATAGCAAAGACTTTTCATGAATAGTACTTTCAAGAAAAGCATCAATAAGACTTGCATAAGAGTTAACTCATAAAGCAATAAATTCTTAGTAGAAAGCATTGAAGCAACACAAAGGAAGATATAAGTTTCAGCGGTTGCTTTCAACTTCAACATGTATATCTCATGGATAATTGTCAACATAAAGCAATATAACAAGTGCAATAGGTAAACATGTAAGAATCAATGCACACAGTTGACACAAGTGTTTACTTCTAAGATAGAAAGAAGTAGGTAAACTGACTCAACATAAAGTAAAAGAATGGCCCTTCGCAGAGGGAAGCATGGGTTACTATTTTTGTGCTAGAGCTTTTCATTTTGAAAACATAGAAACAATTTTGTCAACGGTAGTAATAATTCATATGTGTTATGCATAATACATCTTATAAGTTGCAAGCCCCATGCATAGAATACCAATAGTGCTCGCACCTTGTTTATCATCTTATAACACGGATTATCATTGCATAATACATCTTATAACACAGATTATCATTGCATAACATATGTTTCAACCAAGTGTCACAAAGGGGTACCTCTATGCCGCCTGTACAAAGGTCTAAGGAGAAAGTTCGCATTGGATTTCTCTCTTTTGATTATTCTCAACTTAGACATCCATACCGGGACAACATATAATGGACTCCTCTTTAATGCATAAGCATTCAACAACAGATAATATTCTCATAAGAGATTGAGGATTAGTGTCCAAACTGAAACTTCCACCATGATTCATGGCTTTAGTTAGCGGCCCAATGTTCTTCTCTAACAATATGCATACTCAAACCATTTGATCATGAAAATCGCCCTTACTTCGGACAAGACGAACATGCATAGCAACTCACATGATATTCAACAAAGGTGTAAAAGTTGATGGCGTCCCAGAAACATGGTTACCGCTCAACAAGCAACTTATAAGAAATAAGATACATAAGCTACATATTCAATACCACAATAGTTTTTAAGGCTATTTTCCCATGAGCTATATATTGCAAAGACAAGGAATGAAATTTTAAAGGTAGCACTCAAGTAATTTACTTTGGAATGGCATAGAAATACCATGTAGTAGGTAGGTATGGTGGACACAAATGGCATAGTTTTTGGCTCAAGGTTTTGGATGCACGAGAAGTAATCCCTCTCAATACAAGGCTTAGGCTAGCAAGGTTGTTTGAAGCAAACTCAAGTATGAACCGATACAGCAAAACTTACATAAGAACATATTGCAAGCATTATAAGACTCTACACTGTCTTCCTTGTTGTTCAAACAACTTAACCAGAAAATATCTAGACTCAGAGAGACTGTAACGGCCCAGAAAAATACCATATTAGATTTTTCTTGTTCTTTTCCTTTTGTGCATCATCATGCATCATGCATCATCTCATCCATGTTTTACAAAATAAAATTATTTATAAACCCTAATTATTTTGTTTCCCCTCTCATATGGTTTATTAAACCCCCTCTCCTCTTTCATTTGACAAACCCTAAAATGAAAACAAATACAAATATTATTTTAATTACTTTGTTCTCTATCTCCCCATCTCTGTTTCAATTCAAACTAACTCAATTTGCAAAACAGTTTTGAAAGAAAAGAGAAAAGGTTTTAAAGAGAAAACCCTTCACCTCTCTCCTCGGGCCCTTATCCTTCTCCTCCGGCCCATCTCACCTCTCTCTGTTTTTCCCCTCCATCCACCGAAGCAGCCCAGCTTGGCCCAAGTATCTCTCCATCTGCTCATGTCGCTTTCTTCCTCGTACGGCAACGCATCGGCGCACTCCACGTCGCCTGTCGTACGATGGGACGGCCACCATGCAGCTCTCTTCTCCCTATAAAATCCTCTTGCTGCTGAGCTCGAACCCTAGCTACCTCTTCCTCCACAGCAGCCGCCGCCACCCTCTCCACTTCCCTGAACAAAAACCCTACTGAAGCTTCCCCACGTCTAAACCTCGCCCACCGACACCATGGTCTGCCTCTCCGGTACCTGAGCGTGGAGAGGACCACGGCTGCCTCCTCTTCAACCCTGTCTTCTTCCCGGAACAGCAAGGTCTGCACCTGATCGAGCTGGTCCTCGCCTCCTCCGTCGTCTACCCCTGGCCAACCTTCGTCCCCGTCGTCGGCACCTTCTCCGACGTTGACCAACCCAGGGTGAGCAGCAACAACAGCAACCCTCTCCCTCCTCTCGGCATGGTAGTTGCATCGTCGCATGGAGAAAAGATCTGAGACGGTTTTGAAAACGAAAATGAAAAGGTGCAGTTTGTGTTCTGTTTCATGGTGTCACCTTCCGACGAAGATCCCCGGCGAACCAGACCACCTCAGCATGCGATCCTTGCACCGTTGGATGCGCAACATCACCCTCTTTCTGTTGATCTTTGAATCGCCCAAAACGGTGCAGTATCGGCGACGCCATCGTCGACCAAAGTTCGATCCAGAAATCAGTTTTCAGTTTTCAGCTATTCCTCGCCGTGTCGCTGATCCGTTTTCCGACGAAGCTCACCGGCGTTCCAGGTCGTTTCAGCACGCACTTCTGGTACCATTAGAAGAACGAGATCTTTCTCTTTCTCCTGGTTTTTTGAATCATCCAAATCGGAGCAGTAACGACGTCACAATCTTCATTCAAAGTTGGTCCAGAAAACAGATTTCAATTTCTGTCAGTTTCTCTGTTTCGCGGACTCAAATCCGGCGAGGTCCCTCCGCCACTACGGTGCACCGTTTCCAACCATATGCTTGTATGCCATCCATATGCTTGTATGCATCTCGTATCATGTCGCGCATTGATAGTTATGCATGTTCACCTAACATATATGCGGAGTATTTCGGATATCCAACTAGGATTTCCCCGCTCCGTTTAATTTTGAAGTAGCTCACCCCTGCCATGTTATGCCATGCTATTCAACCCTTAACTTTGCCGGTAGAAAATGCAACTCCAACCTAATTTGTTTGCCCGGTGTTCCGACTCCGATTAATATGGATAAGTTGCACCGTCGCATCATGTTTGCCATGTCATACATATCATCACGACCATGCTGGATCTTCTTTATTCGTAGTAGTAAGACTTGCAAACGTTGTGTGTTCCAGCATTTGCTTCTTCCCGGATAGGATCACGAAGTGTTGATGTGAGATACGACGAGTTCTCCGACAAGTTCTTCTGCACCTTTCACAGGCGAGCCCCCCTCCTTCACCTATTTTATATTTTGCTCTCTCTCGCACTGCTATCCTTATGTTGCAATTCTGTATTGAGTCACGTGTCCTATTCCACTTGTTTACCCTAATAATCCTATATATATCATTCCTTAACCATAGCCGTTGCTTGATGTTTGAGCCTTGCGAGTCGTATGCGTGTTTAGGCTCTGTTGTTTAACTCGATCTGTTATCGGGATATGTTGGGTTGTTGGGAGGTTTTCACATGCTATATCCGTTGTTGGAGATACACATGCTTTACTTAATTGTTAACAACTAAAATTGTAAGCAGAGGCATCTGTGAGCCCCTTTGCGAAAGCATTGGAACTTTGACTTGCTAATGTCCCCTAGGACCCGAGTTCTTGTTATCTGTTCCGAGATTGAGCGCTCTACCCGTACGTGGGGACGTTTATCGGGACCCCCCCTCACCCATTACCTTTCCTCGAGTCTGTTTAATTGGAAGCCACAACCTTGGTTTTATTTTCCTATGCCATGGTTTACTTCCTGTTGCCTTCGGGTGTTTATTTCCTGTTGCCTTTGGGTGTTTATATTCTATACTGTACCTTGCGGGACGTTTAGCGAAGCGTGTGGTTCGCACGCCTAGCCGCCGGCGCAAACCTCTGGGTCCGTATCGGAGTACGGCCGGACTTCGTCACGGGTAGCTTAGTTGGGTAGCTCCCATTAAACTTTCTCTTGCATTGGGAACGGTCTTGTTGTGAGACTTCACCTGTAGTAAGTGGGGTCGAGCATGCGTATGGTTACATTTGGGCAACCCCTGCAGGGTGTACATCTTATCGATAAGCCGTGTCCGCGGTTATGGACAACTTGGAATTGTATAGCTTGATCATAGAACAACTTACACCATTATCTTGTTGCTAATAATCTGATAATAACTTGCGTAGTAATATAGCATTACTACAACCAATATCTAATAAAACTTGTCCACCGTTGACTGCCTTTTACATTGCCTCTTCGCTTTGTTGAAGGGGATATGTGTATTTGGTCGGGTTATGTTTGTGTAGTATTTATCTGTTGCCTTGTGCGCTCTCTTATCTTCTCTGAGTAGACGGATGTTGTAGCGTGTCTCTATTGGTTATAGTTCTGCTGCCGCTAAACCTACCATATAGCCCCAGACGATATATATATATACTCGCCCGGCGAGCATAGCCATTTCTAGTCTCGCTAAGTACGTGCCGGAGTTCGTTCCTTGGTACTTACTCTCGCCTTTCCTCTTTCTCTTTTGCTTCCTCCCTTTTGTCGGCAACCGATGGCCCGACTTTGACAGGTACGAGATGACGACGTTAGCAAGGTTACCCTTCCGGCTTGGCTCGGGCAGGGTTATGGACGCCGCTTGTTATCTTCAGGACTCTTAGTCCAATTTGTATCATGTCCGTACTCGGACGTATTTGATCTTTTGTATGATTTGGATTTTTGTATTGTATATTTGTATCTTGACTCGTCGGAGTCATTGTTGTAATATATGTTTCCTGTGGGCTCTATTGTAATCCTGTTGTAATGTTACCGCTCGTGTTAATTCCTCTGGCATCACGTGTGTGATTCGTCGCGCACGTCGTGTCGGAGGGCGTCTCTGAATCGATATCATGCGGATTTCGGCGGGATCGCTGGAATCCTCATGGTACCGGTTCCGGGGCGTCACAGAGACCAATCATGCAAACCAAATTTTAACAAGCTCTATGTAATTCTTCATTAATAGGTACAAAGTTCATGATGCAAGAGCTTAAACATGATCTATATGAGCACAACAATTGCCAAGTATCAAATTATTCAAGACATTATACCAATTACCACATGAAGCATTTTCTGTTTCCAACCATATAACAATGAACGAAGCAGTTTCAACCTTCGCCATGAACATTAAAAGTAACACTAAGAACATATGTGTTCATATGCAACAGCGGAGCGTGTCTTTCTCCCACACAAAGAATGCTAGGATCCGATTTTATTCAAACAAAAACAAAAATAAAAACAAACAGACGCTCCAAGTAAAGCACATAATATGTGACTGAATAAAAATATAGTTTCACTAGAGGTGACCTGATAAGTTGTCGATGAAGAAGGGGATGCCTTGGGCATCCCCAAGCTTAGATGCTTGAGTCTTCTTGAAATATGCAGGGATGAACCACAGGGGTATCCCCAAGCTTAGACTTTTCACTCTTCTTGATCATATTGTATCATCCTCCTCTCTTGACCCTTGAAAACTTCCTCCACACCAAACTCAAAACAAACTCATTAGAGGGTTAGTGCATAATTGAAAATTCATATATTCAGAGGTGACATAATCATTCTTAACACTTCTGGACATTGCACAAAGCTACTGAAAATTAATGGAACAAAGAAATCCATCAAACATAGCAAAACAGGCAATGCGAAATAAAAGGCAGAATCTGTCAAAACAGAACAGTCCGTAAAGACGAATTTTTCTGGGGCACTTAACTTACTTAGATGAAAAAGCTCAAATTGAATGAAAGTTGCGTACATATCTGAGGATCACACATGTAAATTGGCGGAATTTTCTGAGTTACCTACAGACGGGGCTGCTCAATTTTGTGACAGTAAGAAATCTGTTTCTGTGCAGTAATCCAAATCTAGTATCAACCCTACTATCAAAGACTTTACTTGGCACAACAATGCAAGAAAATAAAGATAAGGAGATGTTGCTACAGTAGTAACAACTTCCAAGACTCAAATATAAAACAAAAGTGCTGTAGCAAAATAATGGGTTGTCTCCCATAAGCGCTTTTCTTTAACGCCTTTCGGCTAGGCGCGGAAAGTGTGAATCAAGTATTATCAAGAGATGAAGCATTAGCATTCTTACCAGGGGCCTTGCACCTACTTTTCTTACTCTTATTCTTACTCTTTGATTTAGGGAATATATGACCGCATCCGGGCGTAGAGGTAAAATTTAGAGTGCCTTTCCCAACATCTATGATTGCTCCCACGAGTTTCAGCAGGGACCTTCCAAGTGTGATTTGTCCTGTCCCTACACATTCAACAACGAGATAATCAGTGGATACCGTTCTTCCAAGAAAGGTTGTGAACACCCCTTCAGCTATACCCATAGGAATTATAATAGAGTTATCAGTAAGAGTTATTCCTTCTCCTCCTTCTGTAAGTTCCCAAAGTGTCAAAGATTCATAAATTATTTTAGGCATCAGGCAAAACTCAAACATAATATCACAACGGGCATGAAAAGATTCACCACAAATAGCAACTTTAATAGTAGGCACCCACATTGAAGGTTCAAAACTTACTGGAACATAATCATAATATTCGCGAATCTGGTTGTACCCTTCCTTTAAACAAGATATATTTGTCTCGAGGGTGTTTAATCTATTATGAATGCTAGCAAGAGATGAATCAAAATTATTAGCGGAGCTAGATGATGTAACCACTTTTCTTGGGGTGGTTGTTGTTGTTGTTGTTGTTGTTGCTGTTGTTGTTGTTGTTGTTGTTGCCTCCGGGCTTCGGGGGTCCTCCGTGGTTGTTGGTGGGGTAGTTTGGGCGATACGTCTGAGCAGGGGGTTTGTTGTATCTTGGGGCAAATCCCCCAGATGAATTATTGCGGTACTTCAGGCACTTGTTGGGTCTATGCTTGGGGCATCATACGGCGCTTGCGGTTCTCGTTGGCTTGGTGAAGCTTCCCTTCCATCTGGATGGCTGAGTCCACCAGGGCTTCAAGGTCGGCAAAGGGAATGTTGACCAGCACGGTCTGCATCTCATCGTGTAGTCCATTCAAAAATCTCTCCTTCCGCTTCTCGTTGGTGTCGGTTTCGTCCGGGGCGTACCTTGACAGAGTGAGGAATCTGTCGCGGTATTCCACTACCGACATCCTTCCTTGCTTGAGTTCGCGGAACTCGCCTCTCATCTTCTTGATCAATCCTTGGGGCACATGGTATTTCCTGAACTTGAGTTTGAAATCCTCCCAGGTCATCATCTGTCCCGCATTCATTGCCCGGGCGCTTGTCCACCAGGCTCTTGCAGGTCCTGACAGGTAGTGGGTGGCGAACAGTACTTTCTCTGCGGCTTCGACTCTCGCAACTTCAAGGTTGTTCTCCATTGTCTGGAGCCAGTCATCTGCGTCGAGTGGCTCTTCGGTCTTGCTGAACATAGGAGGGTTGGTGTTCTGAAAGTTCTTGAGTTTTGACCCTGGGTGATCATGGTTCCCATGGCCTTGATTGTTCTGAGCTATCTGTTGCAGTGCAGCTATGTTGGCTTGTCGTTCAGCTCTCTCGGCTTCGCGGTCTGCCATCATCATCTGGATCATTTGCATCATTGCATCTTGGTTGGCGCTGCGGGTTGGTGGGGCCATCTGATCATTGAGGTAGATGATAAGATAAGAGGGAACTTTCTATGGTTTGTTTGGTTTAAAGTTTAGAAAGTTTCAAAACTTGAGTAGTGTTGAGGGGGTACAACCAACAACACGTTTTCATTCATACCAAACATCACACATTACAAAGCTAACACACCGTTGGTTTTAAGAACTATTCCTTCGCTCTACGATACAAGGGGATCCTGATACAAACTCACCTATTCAAGTGATCAAGTGAAACTACTACTCCATATTCAAGTGATCAAGTGAAACTACGGTCCAGAAAACAGAATATGCCATCCATATGCTTGCATGCATCTCGCATCATGTCGCGCATTGATAGTTATGCATGTTCACCTAACATATATGCGGAGTATTTCGGATATCCAACTAGGATTTCCCCGCTCCGTTTAATTTTGAAGTAGCTCACCCCTGCCATGTTATGCCATGCTATTCAACCCTTAACTTTGCCGGTAGAAAATGCAACTCCAACCTAATTTGTTTGCCCGGTGTTCTGACTCCGATTAATATGGATAAGTTGCACCGTCGCATCATGTTTGCCATGTCATACATATGATCACGACCATGCTGGATCTTCTTTATTCGTAGTAGTAAGACTTGCAAACGTTGTGTGTTCCAGCATTTGCTTCTTCCCGGATAGGATCATGAAGTGTTGATGTGAGATTGTTATCACCAGAATTTGACCGAGTCAGAGGTGGGCCACGATCAAGATGGGCTTGAAGAATATACATGGAAGAATATACGTGAATCGGCCTTATATGCAAAGTTTGGGCTAGTTGGCCCGTGTATCTGTAATATAGTAGGATACGTATCGATTAGATAGAGTTTGGCTCGTGCACGGTTGGGATTATTCCCACGTTAGAAAGTCTACGGACTATAAATATGTATCTAGGGTTTATGAAATAAACAACAATCACGTTCACCACAAACAAATCTAGGCGCATCGCCAACTCCCTTGTCTCGAGGGTTTCTTCCGGGTAAGCATCATGCTGCCTAGATCGCATCTTGCGATCTAGGCAGTACAAGTTTATTCGCTGTTCATGCGTTGCTCGTACTGAAGCCTTTTTGATGGCGAGCAACGTAGTTATCTTAGACGTGTTAGGGTTAGCATTGTTCTTTGTATCATATGCTGTCGTAGTGCAACCCTGAGACGTCTAGCCGCCCTTACACCTATCTTAGGTGTAGGAGCGGCACCCCGCTTGATCGTTATTTAGCAGATCCGATCCGTTATGATTGCTCCTTGTTCTTCAAGAATTAGTTTAATATCTGCATGGTTAGGCCTTACAAAGGGTTGAAGGATCCAGCGGCGCGTAGGATGTAGTTTGCTAGCCCTAGATAGGATGTTCCGGGGATCAACCTCGTGTTGGTTTTTAGGCCTTGCCTAGGGTCGGCTTACGAACACCGTGCGTGGCCGCGAGGCTCAATCACGAGTAGGATGTTCCGATTATGCGGTGAAAGCCCTAAATCGTAGTAGGTCGTTTTAGCTTTATTCGATCAAGCGGGACCACCATATATTCATACACCTCGTGCGAATCATGGGTGGATCGGCTCTTTGAGCCGATTCACGGGACAACCTGAGAGCCGATCGAGGCTCGTATTTAATGTTTACGTGTATGCCATGCGAGGAAACTAGCGAGGCATCTCCATCACCTTCCCGACCGGGTATAGGTCAGGTGGCACGCCCTTGCATCGGCATCGGACGTGCGTGCCGAAGTCTTTGTGGGCCGTCGCTCGGAGGGACCGGGGGCCAGCCGCGATCCTGGGAGCCTCCCGGCTCTCTGTGTTGCCCGTCGGCTCGCTCGCCGGTGGGTTTCGACCGCAACACATTCGGCACGCCCGGTGGGACAATCTTCGACATCAACCACATCGCCATCTACATCTGAGATGGCGGACGGCACCCCAGTCACGTACGAGGATCTGACCGAGGAGCTCAAGAAGAAGTATGACGAGGTCAAAGCAATCCTCGAAGCTGACCTCATCGGCTCTTCTCACAGAACCCGCTCACATGGCATCAGGTGGAAAGGGTTCTCACCTAAAGGCGCGCTCGATGGAGTTGACCTCTCCGCCCCATCAGAAGAATGCACCAGGTCCCTGCGTCAGGAGATTAACTACATGGTAGCTCAGTCGCTGCACCGCCATTCTGAGAGCCTGGTGAACACTTTGGAGCGTGTCGCTCTTCGGGTGATCC